>NC_038252.2:31568022-31868022 GCF_000004515.6 Glycine max
GTAAATTTGCCTAATAATAAGAGATTAATAAACTAGATTAAAATCTGATTTGAAATTGGTTTGATTTTCAAAACCGGTTTATTTGGTTCTGCACCCGTTTATTCAAAAATCAATGATAAAATTTATTATAATATATATATATATATATATATATATAAAACTGGTTAAATTAAAATTAATTACAATATTAACCATTAATTTATAGCTGATAGTATTATGCAGAACCCAAAATGTTTAAGTTGTGTCTGTAACCTGCTAGTGCTTTTTTGCACTTTGTTTCTTTCTCAGGAATGGATATATTGCAAGAGAAAAGAGAAATGCTTCGATACTAAAGTCTTGATACCCAAAAAACATGCGCATACAAAAAAAAAATCTCAAACAACGGCCATGCTCGGCAAATTAACATCACTCACAAGGGCTATGAATAAAATGTAGATTTACAGACCACATCTCTTTGTATTTCATGGCAAAACAAAATTCAAAATTTGTAAGATCGCCACCAATACTAAAGTCTAAATAAAGAAAACATGCCCAAGGCAAATTCAAGCCATCATGTTGAGATACAAACATGGCCAAAGCAAACCATTAATTTTAGTCTTCATCCATGCCACCAGCAGGTTGCTCTCTCCTTGGACCACCAGCTGGTTTTGCCATAATAATCTGAAAAACGAAAATGAAAATCAATTTCCACAATGCTGAGAAAATTAGACAAAAATATTGCAATCCAATTTCACGTGTATATGCAATTGGCAATAAACATGGCATAGGCCTCAGACTCAGCTATTTATTCCCTAATCTTTGTGTGCTTTAAGTTAGGATCTTCCCCAAAGAAAAAATTTGGGTTACATGGAGATCCTAATTTCTGAGCTTGTATGACAGTGGGAGATATAAAGGCCATCACTTTGCAAACGATCTAATTCCTTCATAACTATATTTATTAACCATAAAGAAACTTTTGATTGTGATTCGAGGTACATATTAAGGTGGCAAGCAGAAATTGACTGGTAACAAGTGACTATTTTTAGTTGATTACCTGGTCCACACGTAGTACAGTGCATGCAGCATCTGCAGCATATTTAAGAGCAAATAACCTGAACAGGAAAAAAAAACAATAAGATGAAACTAGTTTTCCAGGAGATATGAAGATAAATTCTGATTCAACATAGAATAGAATTATTTCAAATCTTAACAGTTGAAGAAGCATCAGCTCCATCAATTACAAGAACCCTTAATTATTGTCTATATATTTTTTATATGGGAAGGGTTTTTAGAGAAATCTCCAGTTCTACACAACAGCAATGAAAGGCCAGTTCATTATTTGCTCAAACTACGGGTTGCCACCATATAAAACAAGCTTGTGTTAGATCATGGCTTACTTAGTCACATGGAGATCCCAAATGCTCAAGGTTGAGACATCCTTACATACGCCTTCTTCCAAATCAATGCCAACTTTGGCATTTCCAGATGCATGTTCTGCATACAGAGAAGATATGATCTCCATTGCATTCAACCCAGCATTCTCAGCCAAAGTTCTAGGAATCATTTCAAAACTTTCAGCAAATTTTGCTATAGCATACTGATCCAACCTGCAGGGCCATTGCAAATGTTTAGTCCATTCCATTCCCGTGTCAAATACCAAATAAGCATTGAACAAAATAAATTAAGTCCAGTGAATAGAGACAGTAACTATTTCCAAATAATACACAGTAATATATGGTGCTGGGTTAAAAACATCCAAGATCAAGTTAGATTTTAGAACACATTTATGTTATACCGACTTTAATAATTCTCGATAACAAAAAGATATTGACATATCCCAATAAACTGCACAAGACAGGTGATAAAAAAAGAGCAGCATTTCTACGTTAGTGGTGAATGATTCCTAAGGGCTAAAAGCCAATGAGATGCAAATACATAATAATGAAGGCATGTTAATGCATGTCAGTATCAAACGTACACAACTTGGTAAACAAAAATTGTTACAGAAGTCCCCACAAGTTTATAATCAGTTGCACATACTTGCAAATAAACATATTAAACTTCTTTTTTGTTTAAAATCAAAATTAGAATAATGGTACAAGTCCTTTTTACCCACAAGTGCATCTCTCCAATATTGCACTTGCTAAAAAGTGCCTTACAAGTTACATGGACTTCAGCAAATGAAATAAAATGTTTATAAAATCATAACTGGATATTGATAGCCTTATACCCCAAATAACCATAAGGCAAAATCATACAAACAAAATTCCTCATGTAGTTAAAAAAAATTCAATGAATGGAAGAGGCATGTGTGTGAAAACAACACATCAATGTATCCCCAAGAATGCAAGCCACTGTCTTTTACAGGGAAAACGGAAATAAAAAGTACCCTGTCTCCTTGAAGGAGAAGTCTTTCACCCTTTTAGCTAACTCAATTTCAGTTGCTGCAGCTCCAGGTACAAAGCGGCTATCCCTGCACATGGCCTGACAAATAATTTTATAGATAAAGCTTAATCAGTATTTTAAATTACAATTAGCCAAAGTGTAAAATTGTTTTTAAAATAAATGCCTTCAAATGTGTAATCCAAACAAATGTAATAAGTAATAATAACCCTTAGGTTTGCAGCCCTATTTTTACAAGATTGATGGAGAGAAACATCAGAAAATTACTGTTTCAAGATCATTCAAAATTACAAAAAAACATTGGGGAAATTACCTTGTAAGTGTTCACTCCATCATCCACTGCTCTTTCAAGATCATCTAGTATACTATCAGTACTTCCTCGTAAAACAACAGTAGCCACAGAATTTCCACCCTCTTCATTTTTCACAATGGTCACCTGCATATCATATCATTATCAAAAAAAAAAAAGAAAACTGCATGCCATACTTAGAAATGAGAAGAACAAAAAGAAGTAAGGGAATAAGCTAAAAAAAGGAACATGGAACCCATAAAAAGGCAGAACCAAAATAATCCAGCTTTAACATACCCTGACACCACCAATTTCCTGAACTGAAACAGAATCTACATATCCAAGATCATCTGGGTTTGGTTGGCCAAGTTTTAGCTATTGCATGAAAATAAAATGGGTTAGACAAAAAGTAGAAAACCTCTTTACGTAGCCAAATAAGCAAAAAGCACAAACCATGGCAACAGAACCAGTTGTCCGGCAAAATCGACGTAGTTCAAACTTTGAGCTGATTTTCAGAACCATAAGCCTGCAAGCAGGGATTTTGAAGTTAACAATCTAATGTGCACTTGTAAGTTATAATGTTCATATTAATTTAATAGCAAGAGACAATTAAAACCACCAAACATGAATAAAGACTTCACATACTTGTAACGCTCACAGAAATGCAACGCCATCTCTCCTACTGCTCCTCCACTGACAATCACTTTGGCACCAGAATCTGCTACTGCCTTGATGAGCTCCTCTACTTTAGCCTCTTCGGTTTTTGAATAATTTTCTAGCTATATAAATTAAAAATGAAGAGAACAAATCCAATTAGCAAAAACATAAAATAATTCAAGAAAAACGAGGAAAAAATGGGCCCATAAAATCTTAAGGCTCCACCAGTACAGCGTCAGGTAAAAAGTAAAACCATTGCCTAATCCTGCAAGAAACAGCTAAAAACCAAAATAACAAGTTATCCTAAAAGTTATTGCCAAATTGTCATACAAGTTTAAATTTAAACGTTCAAAATTGTTTCCAATCAAAAGCTCTAGCTACAAATTTACAAAAACAAATCACTTAAAAAAATTCAGCATGACAGAAATAGATGAAGGCACAAATAAAATAAAGGCATAATTTGAGAAACTCCATACTAGTATGCTGAGGCCAGCTAGACCTCTAGCTGAAGAATCAAAATGATGTTTTATACAAATTAAATGAAAATATTGCACTAATTATTAAAAGACATAATTATAGTTTACCATTGCAAATATAAAGCAGATTCAGTTATAAAGCTGAAAATACTCACCATTGAGTTCTTTATCAACTTGAATAAACTATTGACCAAGCATTACAGACCTTTTAGGCTTTTCATGAATTTTAAGTTTTAATAATTAGCAGAATATGTAGAAACAATAAAGCATATGCATTCACAAATATCAAGCTAAAATGAACATAGAAACTTCAGCAACAAGGTCACCAGACAAAATCTACAAGACAATAATGACAAGGCCCAAAATAATACCTTATTAGAGGCTTCCAAATTATGAGGGAGTAAACGAAAACTTTGTAAAAAGAAACAATGACATGAGTTTAGGTTGTCATTACTGCATTAGGATTAAGCCATAGTACCCTATCACAATCCACTTTCAACTTTCTTATATGGGAGATGGGGATTGATCTCAAACTTATACCAGAAGACACAAAATAGGCTTTCACCACTCAAACAATAAAAAAATATAACAACTATATAAAACAGTAAGGAGGCAGTAATAATCAAATTCAAAACTCAAGTCATTTTGATATACCTGCTCAGCTGTATGTATGAGGACAGTTCCTTTAGTCTCAGTTGCAGATGTATCAACACCACCAGCAAACACAGCAACCTAAAACAACACAAACAAATGAACTCAGTACAAGATAGTATAAAGATTAGCCAATATTAGACTTTGTTCCAAGATGTCAAGGATTGGATCACTTGCTTTTTGTTACAAGAGAGATTAAAATATTGCTTCATTTGCTTATTGAATTCCACTGACATTCATATATCACATGTATCAATGTACACATATTCATAACTTTGGTGAAGAGATTTTCAAATGGAGATTATGTATTGAATTGCTGCAAAGGGCTTCACGGCAGAGTTGTAAGCATTGTGGGAATTGGTTGTTCATTTGGTTCTATGTATGATATTTCCCATGGGAGACATTAGTTTTTGTGGTTCAACTAATGTATAGACCAATTTCAATGGGTTTCATGGTTTCACCCTCAAGAGTAGAACCCCAGTTTGTAATTCATTGTTGCAGAATGTACAAACATGTTGAACATTTAAGAGTTAGACGACTAAAATGAAACCATGTTAACTAAATTAGAAGACACACCATTAACAGCATTATTATGGGTGTTGGATGGAGCTAACAGATAGAATTAACTTGTTGAACATTTTGAAGTGAGGACTAAAGTAAAAAAGAACAACAACAACAAAAAAGGTTAGAGGACTAAACCAAAATAAAGTCAGAGGATCAAAGTACTAACTTCATCTATATTTATTGTTTGCAGCCATACATAAATTATATGGGAGAATATGTTGAAGGCAGATAAAGACCAAAACTAAAAGTGTAGCATTCATATCCTTCCATTAATCAAATATAAAAAATAATGAACCAATAAAGAGCACACTTCACAAGCAATCCTGAGAGTATATGGCTTGGAAAAATGAAAAAGTTGAGACAGTTGTGAAGGATCTCATTCTCAACATAATACAAATAAATTATACAGTAGACTCTCCAATTAAACCAAAAAAATCCAACACAGTAGAAAGCTCACCTTCGCCTTTTCTGCTTGCTTTATAATCCCGACAGCGTCACTTTTCAGAACCAATCCTCGAACGACAGTACTGTTATGCAAGCCCCCTCCCAAGAGCTTTGCAACACGAACGTTGTCCACATTAAAGTTTGCAGGGTTTTTGGGACACACTTGGATGCATGCCTGTATTTTCCAAACAGAGGTTGGAATGTAAACAGTGTTGTGCTACCAAAGAAAGCATTTTATCATAGTAAAATGTGGTAAATCGGGATACACTCACATCAGCAACAAGCGAACATAAGGTATCTTCTTGGCCAAATTGCTTGCTGGCAACAGCTGCTTTCATTCTAGAAACAACCTGTTCCTTATCACGAACATCCATACTCTCTGAACCATTCTCAACCAGTTCATCCAATATTTGAACAGTCTGACACAAAACAATACATTAGAAGAAGAGAGAGCAGCAATATGACATTTAAAAATGAATGACTAAGGCTCTCATCAAAACCTTGTTGATCGCTTTAGTGTATCCACTGATGATCTCGCTCGGATGCAAACCCATCCTGATAAGTTCCTCAGCACCCTGCAGGAGTTCCCCAGCAAATGAAATAGTTAAATTAGCTCCATCCCCAATCTCCTCTTGTTGAGCCTTCCCAGCCAAAACCAAAACCTTGGCAGCAGGATGCTGAACTTCAAGTTCATTCACAATTGTCCCAGCATCGTTCGTGACAAAAAGCTTGTCCAAGTGATTTATAACCATCTTATTCATTCCTGAATCAGATCAAACAAAACATTTGAAAACAAGACCACCACCAACATTCTAAATCTATCCAAACAAACGCATTCTTCAGCAACATATTAATACAAGCACAAACACAAAGCTTCTACAGAACCAAAATTGGCAAATTCTCTTTGTAAATGAAAAACAAAAACAAATCTACTTATTCTCAATCCCCCTCAAATTTTCAAAGCACTGCATCACGTAAAAAAGCTAGATCAACATAAGATGAAAACGAACACGTACCCACATTATAAAAATCCAAACTTTTGGAATCTGAAGATGCAGCACCCACTTGGGATGAATAGAAAAGAGTGAAAACGAAAAAGGGTATGCGTGATTGTTACCATTGGGACCGAGGGAAGTTCGAGTAATAGTGGAAAGTTGTTTGCAAGCGTCGATGTTCTTGAGAACCGCTTCGTCGAGGCCAGAAAGGTGCTTATGGCCTTCCTTGAGCATGGATTGAATCCCATATGGTTGAAGGTTGAAACCCATGTCCTTGCAATTTGAGAAAACCCTAACCCTAAAACCCTTGAAATGGCAAGTTCTCGCTTCAACTTCGAAAATTTTATGCCCACACTGTATCACTGCCCCGCCACTGTCTAACTAAAACCCTAATAACGCAAGTGAGAGAGAGGAGAAAAGAAAAGCAGGGCAGGAAATGAGAAGTGTCTGGAGTAAATCAAATCAAAGAAAATAATTAAATTAAATCTGTAAAATAATAGAAAACTGACACACAAAAATTACTACATGGCATACTAAACAAATAATAGCAAATTTTGAAACTCCACAAAATATTGAGACAAAAATTAATTTAAAATTTTAATATAAAAGGTTTTATATTCTAGTGATTAAGAAATTATAATAGGTATTACTTTTCCAATAGTTTTTTTTCTTCTAATAAATCATCAATTTGATTCTTAAAATATTACTTTTTCTCTTAACTAGTCTTTTAAAATATAAGTAGTGTCCAAATAATAAAAATCAAGTTAATTAAATAATCCTTAAGTATTGAAAAATCTTTCAAATTAGTCTCAATATATCAACTTTAGAAATCATTAGGATTGATCTATTGATGGAGTTGGAATAGTTTATATGAAGTTTTAGGTTTAAATCTCAATACAACTATTGTAAAAAAATATCAACCTTTGGAACTAAATTGATAAACATTTAATGCTTTAAGGATTACTTATATAATTTCATTACTTAAAGGAAAAAAAATACTTTAAGGATCAAACTAATGGTTTATTCTCTTTTTATATATAAAACATATATATTTTATAATAGATAAGTGTGTTTGAGTTAGGTAAGATAATTATTGGTGATATAACATTACATATGCATATCTAAAACTCAGACTTGATATCACTAATTAAAATTTACTTTGGAGGTATATTTTAGACTGTTATCTAAAAAAATACATTTTAGATTTATGTGTAATTTAAATTGTGACATAATGTTACTTTTAACTATTAACAAAAGAAAATATTGTTCGTCTACCTCGATTTAATGGTTTGTTCTTTTAATATCACTATTGAGTATGAGGTTCGAGAAAAGACATCCTCAAGTAAACTCATCCAAACTATTAACAATTTTATAAAAAAAATATTGAAATACAATTAATTTAGGGATATAATAAAATATGATAAATTGAAAGGGGTAAGTATTTTTTTGTCTTTATTTATAAAGATAAAGTTTTAAATAATCGCCGATTTTCTCTTCTTCTTATAATATTTTTAAATTTAGTTCTCTAATTTTTTTTCACCTATTTGATCTTTCATTGTTTTCACCAAGCAATTTTGTTATATCCATAAGTAGTCCTTAAAATATAAAATATTTATCAATTTTATTACACTCTATTGGCATAAATATGTAATAGGGTGTCATATCAATATTTTCATTAAATATTAGACACAAAATTAATAGAAGGATTAAAACTACATGAGTAAAATAGTCTGATAAAAATGAAACGCACAGTTTCATTTATATATAATAATAATAATAATAATAATAATAATAATAAATAAATAAATAAAAACATAACCCCCCACTCTATTTTTAAAAAAAATCCCAAAACCTTCCCCCCCCCCCCCTTCTAATTTTTCACTCCGATCTCTTAAGTCTTTCCTTGTCATTCCCATTTTTCATCTCTTATCCTTCCACTCTTTATCCTCCATTGTTTCAAAATTCATTAAGTTTATTGCATCCTTATGACACTCTCAAGCATGGGAAGGCGGTTGGAGTAAAAGGAAACAACATTCATCTCCTTAAAATTCTTTATTTGATCTCTTTAAGGTAAATTTACAACCCATTGAATTAGATGACTATTTTATGGCATGGTTTAGTTATGGATTGTGTGAGAGGGGTTAGAAAACAAGTATTAGGAATTATTGTGATTTTCTCAAAATCCTATGTATGTTAAATTTAGGAATTTTGCCTAATCTCTTGTTCTTTTTATTTTAAATCCTTAGATCAGATAGAAAATAAGATGATTGATTATCCCAATGGCATTGGAATACATTGATTGTATTCTTTTTTATTGTGAGTAGCCAATCTAATTAGTGATACTTTTTAAATTCTTTTAGGAGAAGCAAATAAACTTTAAAATATACTTTTTTGTGATCTTTAAATTCTAGGAGTACTTGAGAATGAAGTAAAATATTTATTTTCCCTTGATTGGAATTTATTCTTTGAGATTCTTAATAGTTTTGATGAGGTATTTAAAAGTGGATATTGAATTATTTTTTATTTATTTATTGTGAGTTTAAGATTGATTGTTGTTCGCTACAATGAAGAGATAATATAGCTTATGAGTTGAATGTTCATAGTATATATATTTCCAGTTTGCTACAACGAAAAAATAATATAGCATATGAGTCGAACACTCATAGTATATATGTTTTTTTTTTGCTGCAACGAAAAGAGAATGAAGCCTATAGGTTGAATATTCATAGTTCCTAAAGATTTGTTCACTGTAACAAAGAAAGAGTGAATAGACAATTTAGTCCCTGAGATTGTACCCATTTTGCATATTAGTCTCTAACTTAATATCAAATTCAAAATAGTCCTTATCTTTGCATAAGTGTTGTAAAATAGTCATTCTGTTAAATTTTAAAGTAACGCCATTAGTGAGGTCAATTTTAGTGCCACGTAGACTATCCAATGTGGCACTAAAGGATGACGTGGCATGACACGTGGACATGTCTCTTAAAAGATGTCATGTCATTTGATGATAACAAAACGAGTAAATAGGCAATTTAGTCTCTGACTTTGTACCCCTATTGCAAATTAGTCCCTAACTTAATGAAAAATTCAAAATAGTTCATATCTTTTGCATAAGTATTGCAAAATAGTCCTTCCGTTAAATTTTAAAGTAACGCTGCTAGTGAGATCAATTTTAATGCCACGTCATTTGATGATGATAGAATGAGTGACTTCTTCAAATTTGATGGTTCTGAACCAATTGAAACATATATACGAAAAAGATCCCACACACACTTGCACAAATAAAAAGAACCAAAAATCCACAGCAACAACCTTATCTCTCTAGCCGTCAACACCAATGGGCGAGGTCTGCATAATCATTTTCTTTTCCTCTTTTTTTTTCTTCAATTACCATCAATGTATCATTCTGGATTCTGATTTTTTTTTGTGTGTTTTGAATAGGAAGAGAAAAAACCAGAGGAAACACAAAATGGAGGAGCAAAAAGCAAATGAAGAAGAAAAGAAAGAAGAAGAGAAAAAAAATAGAGGAATCAAAAGATGACAAGGAAACCAAGGAGGAATCTACGCCACCAGAAATTGTGCAAGGCACAACCTTTGCAATGCATGAACACTTTAAGCATGATTTCTGACATCTTTTAAGTTAGGGACTATTTTGCAACACTTATGCAAAAGATAGAGACTATTTTGAATTTTTCATTAAGTTAGGGACTAATATGCAACAAGGGTACAAAGTTAGAGACTAAATTGCCTATTTACTCGTTTTGTTAGCATCAAATGACGTGACATATTTTAGGAGGCACGTCCACGTATCATGCCGCGTCATCCTTTAGTGCCACGTTGGATAGTCCACGTGGCACTAAAATTGACCTCACTAACGGCGTTACTTTAAAATTTAACGGAAGGACTATTTTGCAACACTTATGCAAAGATAGAGACTATTTTGAATTTAATATTAAGTTAGGGACTAATATGCAAAATGGGTACAATCTCAGAGACTAAAATGTTTATTCACTTAACAAAGAAATAATGTAACCTACAAGCTAAATGTTGTAGTTCTAAAATTATCATTAGCCACAACAAAGAGATAATGTGGGCTATGTGCATATAGTAGAATGAAAGTTTTTACAAAGTTGTTATTCTTGAATACAAGTTTATATGTAGTTCTAAAAATTTCTAAGGGAGTATACAATAGTTTCTAAAAATGAGTTGTATTTATTTTGCTTTTATTTAATGTCATTTATATTCTTTTTGGATGTAGAGACTCGTGTTATGTTTATGCTTTCTTTCCTATCTGCTTTATATTTTATGCTCTCACTAAGTCTTCGTGACTTATCAATTTCTTTGATTCCCCCCAGATACACAGGTGATTGAGTAGTTGACTTACCAATTATATTTTTTCATTCATAAAACTCAATCAAAGAGTCAAGTACTACTCGGATCAATGTTCCTTACTTTTGCTAATATTTCAATTTCGATGTGCAGGTGCTTTCATAAGAGGATATAATGGTTCACAATCTTTTTAGGGATCATGTTGTAGAGTTTTAAGCCAAAAGATAAAGTGCATGTACATTGAGAATTGAATTTTCATCATTAAGGTTTAGGTGGCTTAAATGCAAAGTGAAAGACTACATTTTACTAGATGAACCTTAGTTGAATGGATGCATTGGAAGTTATTTTTGTTTTAACTTCCAAGAGAGCTTACTTATTATAGTTGGTGACAATCTTCACTATAAATAGAGAAGACAATTAGTGGAGAAACACAACACATGAGGAGAGAGTGTGTGAGAAGGGAGATTGTGAAACAAAGTAACTTTATTGAGAGAAAAATGTCTTTGTGTGAGAGTGTTGTCATTTCTTGTAACCATTGAGTTTGGTACTCGTGTTTGTAGAGTGATATACTATTTAGGGTGAGTTACAATCTTGTAATCATTTTTGTGATAGTGAAATACTTTGAGTCGGTTCCATGGACGTAGGCAAGAGGTGTCAAACCACATTAAATTCTTGCGTTTGTTATTATTTTTTCTACGGTGTAATCTTTGGTGTGTTTTTACGATCCTTTGTGGGGGTGAGTAATTTTATTTGCGGGAGCATTGATTACCCAACACATGTTGTAACATGGAGTATTGAGTTGATTAAGAGACTCATCCCACCTAGTACAACAGCGAGTATAAAGGCTATTCCTCTTAGAATAATAATGTTAGAAAATTATATTTGTTGAAATATATATAGTGAAATCTGGATGTCATTTAGTTAGAATGAAGTACAAACCTGTGGATTCAACATCTAATTATTCATAGATGATATGGAATCCGGTTTGGAACAATGAAGCTCTCCCTAAATTTAAAATTTTCATTTGGCATGCTTGCTCATATATACTGCCAATGAAAAAGAATTTGGCTAAAAAGAACATATTAGTTGACACCTTACTCCCCATGTGTGGTTTGGAAGAAGAATCAGTTTGTCATGCTTTGGTCACATGCCAAGAATCTCAACGTATCCGATTTGGTTCACTTATTCAGTCACTCTCATATCAACGATCTTGGGTGTCTAAAATACTTTCTTGGTACTAAAGTGACTCAATCAAACGAAGGCATCATTATTTCTCAAAGAAATTACGCTTTGGATATTTGGAAAGAAACAAACATGCATGATTGAGTGTAAGCTCATTGACAATTCCATGGATCCAAATCAAAAGTGGATGGTAGAATAGGGCTGTGCAGATTCCAAACGACATAGGAGACTAGTTGGAAAACTCATTTACCATACAATTACTAGATTTGATATCTCTTTTGCAGTTAGGGTTGTTAGTCAATTTATGCAAGCTCCTCACATTGATCACTAGAATGTTGTAACTCACATCCTTAAGTACATTAAAAAGGCTCTAGGACAAGGATTGTTATATGAAGATAAGGGAAACAACACCCATGTTACTAGGTATTGTGATGCTGATTGGGCAAGCTCTCCTAGGTAGGTGCTCTACCACTGGACATTGTGTATTCATGGGAGAAAATCTCATTTTTTGGGAGAGCAAGAAACAAAATGTTGTTGCCCAATTTAGTGCAAAAGTTGAATATAAGAACATGGCATGAACCACTTGTGAACTTATATGAGTCAAACAACTTCTCCAAGAACATAAATTTAACTATGTTGTGATAATCAAACAACTTGTCATATTACTTCTAATCCAGTATTTCATGAAAAACTCAAACACATAAAAATTGATCGTCACTTTATTCCAGAGAAGTTATTCACTAAGAAAATTAGTATTAAAAACATTGAGAGAACCTAGGATTCAGTGTTTATGCTCCAAGTTTCGTTCATACTATTTATTTATCCGCCCTGGATTTTTTTTTTTTTGGGGGGGGGGGGGGGGGGTTGTGTTAGAAAATAGGTTATGTCCATATTTTTCGAACTTACTGTGCTTACTTTTGACCTTTTCTTGTGTACCTACTCTTTGCTGAGTAGCAGATAGTAGGCTAGGAGTTGAGTGTACTTTACCCTTAAACTTCATTTGTAACCTACGTTTAATATAAGAGTAGCTGACCGCCGTGAAAACACTCATGCATTTACATCTAAATCTTTTGCTATTTTACCCAACTGAAACTTGTCAAATAAAAAAAAAAACACACACACACACATTCCAATGCACCAAATTAAGAAGCAAGTATTTTGTCACCAAATTAAGAAGCAAGTATTCTGTCTCGTTAAGATAAAAGCCAATTATGTTGAAGGTAACTTTTTATCTAAACACACCCTTAATATAGTCAATTACAAAGGCAAGAACAGTCCACACTTCAACTCCCTAAGCATCCAGTTGTTTGTTACACGTGTTGTCATCGTCTCCGTTAATGTTGACGGTGATGGCTCAGTAGTGGTTGGACTCAGAGGAAGCTCACAAAATATGAAACTTTCGACCATTCATAAAATAGTCTTAAATTTATAATAATTACATTTTTTTGTCAAAAAGAAAAAACCTCAGCTATTTCTGCGTTTTCCTTGTAAGCTACGAATAGTAACTACTGGAAAAAGAGAAAGTTCTTAACAAGCCCTAGTCTCTTAATGCATAATAAGCCGGCAAAAAGAAACCCTTCCATTACCCCCAAAAGGACATATTCGTTTCCTCAATGACTCCAATACACAATGAATATTTTATTTCAAATTTCCAACATCTCGATGTTTTATGACCAACATTTGTAAGAGCCGAAACTCCCTCACTAGGAGACTCAGTATAAAAACCGTAGCAAAAAAAGCTTGTCCCTCGTATGTGAATCAAAGAAAAACTTACCACCTAACAAGTTTTAGATTAGATAACCAATATGTTTTCTGCACGCTTTATCCTGACTCTGGAACTTTCACTTCCCTTAGAACCTTTGCAGCATCCTCGGGGAACACAGGATTTATGTAACAACCAGTTCCAAGCTCAAAACCCGCAATCCCAATAAGTTGAGGTATTATCTGTATAAACCAATGATTGTATGCTAACTCCGACCCTTTAGCATGAAGTGGACTAGTGTGAATCATATAGTTGAACGGTGGATTGTTCAACTGCAAGGCCATCTTCCTGAGCATTAGTTTCAACAAACCTCCAAGTTCAACTGCCTGCAAAATAAATATCAAGAAATAATGACCAACCTTTGGAAAAAGAAAACACAAATAGAGGAGACATTAGCACAAGTGTATATAGTTGATAATGGCATGACACAGTGCAAATTCCAATTTAGCAATACGAGGTGAATCGGTGCTATGTTATGTTGAACGCATAGCATTGCAAAATCCACTATGAGTAGCAATAGCTTGAGCTATCTGTGTGCTATTACAAAGATGCTCAATCTGTATTATAATATAATAAATCTTCAAAATTCTAATTGTCATTTTTAATTATATTAAATATATAGTGTTATAAAGTGTGGTAAGATTATGTTATGCTATGCGGTATAGCAATAAGAGCCCCCTATTGCCATATAAGTGTTATTCGCTATCAACAATTATGATATAAGGAACACATAGACATACACTATTCAGTTTACTCACACATGAAGATGGCATGAAAAGCATTTGTTACTTGGTTACATTTCTGACACCTAATAGTGACAGTTCCATATTAGAACTTGGCGTTCCAATATCTAATCATAATTTCTAAGCACCGACCATATCCAATCTCATATGACTCAAGTACCAAAGATAATCCATTTATATTCCAAAATGGCAATAGGAACAACTGACTGTTAACATGATTTCGGATCTACTTGTTCAGTATGTTTCTGTCACATGGAATCAGCCCATAATAGGAATCAGCATCAAGCCTCAGAAAACAACTAGTTAAGCCTTTAATTCACACCTCATATAAGATGCATTATATTGAGATCAAACTAAATGTTTGGCACTTAAGCATCAACAAGACTTTGCAAATAAAGAAGTGGTACCTTTTCAGCATCCAATTCATGGAAGTGAGCAGTGTGGTACCGAGGAACAATCCATATCTCAAAAGGAAAAGTAGCAGCAAAAGGAACCAGTGAAAAGAAGTTGGTAGATGAATCAATCAAAAGATCTTTACATTGAATTTCACAAATAAAGCATTTCCCTGTCTGATCAAAATGATCTTTCATACTTGTAAGACGGGCAGAAACACTAGGTGGAATAACTGGCAGGGCCATCATCTGACTGTGAGAATGACTCATTGATGCACCAGCTGAAGCACCATGGTTTTTGAACACCTTCAAAAGTTAATAAAAGCAAGTTTACGTGATAAAACAAGTGCAAGAAGAAGAAAAACAGTAATTTATTTATCCCAAATGTGTAAGACTGGACCAATTGCAATTATTAATGCCATTGTAGAAAATGACAGAAATGTAGACTGCAACTACCATTTGATTAATACAGTTACAACTGTAACCATAAACGTTATTAGATCTATCATCAGTGATGCAAAGCAGGCACGCAGCCATTGCTTATTACTCAACTTCTCTCATTACCCAAAGTAAAATCAACAATTATACGTATAGCCAAACTAAAACATACTACTATTTATCTAAGTGCAAATAAATCCAAGATCCACACACTATTTCTGAATTTCATCTAAGGGTTTATACCTTGCATTGAAAACTATTAACACAACATATCAACACATATAACATATGCTGCATAGAAAGCATATATGGCATACTATTACATCTAAAATCCCTGCCTTAGCTTTTGTGAAATGAGCATGAAATAAAAAAAAAATGATAATAGAAAACAAGAGATAGAAGAAAGCAACTTCATGTATGAAGCATGAACACCTCTCTTGTTTGAAGTGTCGCCGTGTCAAACGTGTTTCCAACACCACACACCCCGACACTTGTTTGACACTTCTTATTAGGTGTCTAATTTAAAAATTATTTTTTGTTGGCTTGAACACTTAAGCTGTCACCTTTGCATAACTCATAAACTTATGGAAGGTTTATTTAAAAAGATGAATATACTATCAATTTAGATATTTTGTTATATATTACTCATATTTCATTTCATTAAAGTCTCTCTATTTGTGTATGTATGCAATGTCCCCATGTGCTAGATTTTAGATATTAGTCGTGTCAAAGTATCGTCCGGTGTTTGTGCTTCATAGTACATCACATAGTTAAAGCATCAAACTCCATAAGAACACAACCAAAAAAGCCATCAAAGGGCTTCACACACCCTTTGAAGCAAAAAGAACATCTTGGAGCGCAAGCGGTGACCAAAACATCGCAAAGTTATGCTAGGATCTAAATAAATCATAAGGACTAATTTGGCAGGAAAACATAATACAGATTCAGGATCACAGACATTAGGGATTAATTTCACATTTTATTCAGAAGATTCAGCAAAATTCAAAGTCAGCAACTGATAAAATACATATTTGGAGACTTAATACATAATTTCCACCATTCTGAAACTAATATCACCTTTTACTCATAGAGTGATTGGTCAACTTAGTTCCTCAAAATCAAGGATATAATAGTGTGGGCAAAGTTTTAAAAAACAGTCTGCAGCCACAAGTAATGGTATTTGGACTTCCCACAACTGCACCACGACCACAATAAGTGACAAAATTATAAACCTTGAGCGTGGGTGATATTTATGCCTAAGCTCCTTAAATGTGCATTTCTTTCACTAGTCATCACTCACACAACCAAAACCAATTTCAAGGACTAATTTTCTTGATGGAATACACGTTTATAGACCAATTCAGCAATTAAATAATTCGATAATGAAAATTGGGGGGCACTAGAGAACGAAAGAACGAACGAACCTGCACGTATTGGATGGATTCATGGCTCGCGAGCTGTCGAGTTCTCTCGGTATAAGCGAGGAAAACTTTCCCAATTTGTGAAGGAGACAGATCGGAGAGCTGAACCGGGTGAACCGGGGTTTCAATCACCACGTCGTGGAAGCCGAACCCGGTCAGGACCGAACCCGTCGTGGAAGCCGAACCTTGGGGTTCGGGGAGGGTGCGGGAGAGGGCGGGGTAGAGGTTCTGGATGACCCGGATTTTCCAATCCGGGTCATGGGTCGGGACCCGGAAGATCTCGGGCGCGCACTCGTGCTCGTGGCCGATGCAGAAGGGGCATTGCTGGTTCGGGTTCGGGTCGGCGGGGGACTTGGACTTAAAGTCCGAGGGTCGTTTTGCACGAGCGGGTGAGAATATCACCCAGCGGTTCCACACGATGTCTTTTCTCACTTCTGGGTTGTTCGGGTTTCCTGAGGAGGATGAAGCCATCGTCTTACGTTGTTAAGTTTGTCTTTGATCACTGTACGCTATTTTTCAGTTTTCAGTCTCATAATACCTTGTCTTACTTACCAGCTGGATAATCTCTTCTCCACTCTACTGTCTGCCCTCTCGCATCTGATTCTTATTCTGTTTTTGTTTTTTTTTTGCTTTTTCTTTCCCTAGTTTTCCAAAATTGTCTTGTGGAATCAAACCATATTTTGTTTGTTAACATAATATTAATATATAGTATTTATTAATTTTATTGATGATTAATCAGAAAATTTAATTAAACATTTTTAATAAAAAAATTTCTCTCAATCACATTTTTTTATCTATAAAATTTGAATAAGAGGTTTTACTTAAACAAACCAAACTCACCCCAATATCTTATTAGTTATATTTAAATTATATGTGAAAGGATAGAAGAAGCATCCAATACATTGTCTCAGTATATATGTTTTGAGTTCATACTAGGCTTTAGGACTCTTTAATGATTGTGTTCTCAAACGTGTGTTAATGACCAAAATTACATTCTTGTTATGCTAAATATGATTAGTGCACACTTATTTTGCTTCTTTTTTTTTTCCTGTAATGGAGTTTAATTTTGCATCTATAATTATTTTTTTTTTGGTGGAAACGTTGCATCTATAAAGCACTGTCAAAAGTAGGAGATAAGTAAAATATAGAGGATTTTGAAAAAAATTCAGGAAATAATTTAAATTAGTGCCTAAGTATACGGCAAAGATGCTCAAACCAAACGCATTTGTAACTTGACCATTTTGGATTTATAAAATTTTGTATGTTCATCAATATAGGAGTCAACATATAATTAGTTTTGTGACGCAATAAAAGTGAGAGAAAAAAAGTTATAAAAATATGATATTAATGTTCCAGAAAGTTATACAAGTAACAGAATTCTTTAGTCAAATTTAAAATGATTTCGCCGGTGAAAAATTTGTCTTTGGGTGTCATTCTCAATTTATGATATAGGAATCTATTCTAACAATTGAAGTTAAGTGTGTTTGGTTCTAGGTTGAATTATCCAAAATCAAGTTGAAATATTAGCCAATGTGATCTTAGATAAATGATTCGGGCTCAGTGGTTCAACGCTGTTATTTTCTAAAGAAATTCTAAATAGAATTTTTTTGATGAGTGGGGATGAAAAAACAAAACAGCACAGGAAAAGGGAACAACATCCTTAAAAAAGAGACACCTGAAGCATCAGAAAACAAGTGATGCCTCATTGCAAGTGGACCAATCTAAGGCATAAAATGGATATACAATTGCTTGTGTTCTAAAAATATATCTAAGGCATAAATAAAACAATCATAAAGTGGAAATGAATTTCTTTATTTAAAAAATATCCGTAAAATTTCGGATGCGTATGCAAGAATTGTATAAGGTGTTGCTGAGTCTGTCAATGGAGCTCTGAATCTTTGTCCAAAGGAGCAACAGTATTATGATTTCAAGCTTCCCAACCCCTAAGTACAGTGGCCCTTGCCACACGGTTAACTGCAAGGGTGAATGCTCCCATACGAAGATCACAATTATGGGTTTTGCACATCTCCTTCACATCTTTGAACCCTTTAGTCATGTATGTCTTTAGCTCGTTGTTCACCTTCTCCTCATCCCACATGAACCCTTGAATGTTCTGTGTGTTACATAATTATAATCATCATTTAATTATCCTTATAATGGTTACATGAAGTGGATTAACATATATGTAAAAGAATTTGGAACCACTAAAGTGATACTCTCCTTGTTCCAAAATGAATGATGTTTAAGGTTTTTTCATATAGAAAGCAAGTATTCCAAGAAAATTATTATTTATTAGAAAATAATTTTATTAAAATATCCCTTTTATGTATAATAAATATTTTTTCTTTTAGTTTCTTAACCAATATTCTAAGGACACTAGTTAGCAAAATCATTTTTCTTTTAATTTCAATAAATGTATATTAAGTCTTTTAAGACAACATTATTTATTACAAGAAAAGACTGAAATAGATGTTTGAATATCTCTTTGACTGAAATAGATGTTTGAATATCTATTTGAAAAGTAAGAATGTTAATTAATTTAAAAAAAATTCAAAGATTAAAATTACAATTATTTTGGAACAGAGGAAATAAGACAATGTTATGTCATGAAAGAAAAAATGTAAAGACAACTAAAAGACACTTTATAAATATTGTTAAAACAACTACTAGCAACACATTTTCTAAGATTTTCTTTTTGAGACATTTTTTTTATCCAGTGAAATTCATATAAATCTCACATAATATATAATGGTTCTCATTCCCAAATTAGTGGGATTCACTTAAATTTCAATTAAAAGAATGTGTTAATAATATTTCTCGTAATTTGTTCTTACTATGATTATTTTTAAGCGTTTTTTTTATAAATAATATGACAAAGTAATATGAAAGGAAATGCATCCATTTGAAATCATAACAGTTAATTATCAAGATAGTTACCTGCACCCACTCAAAGTAGCTAACTGTGACTCCTCCTGAATTTGCAAATATATCTGGGAGGATCACAACCCCTTTCTTTTTCAGAATCTGCAAAGCAAGGAGGTAGTAATTAAAAACAAGGCTTATTTCTTATTGTTTTCCTTTTTTAAAAGGAAGAGAAAGAAAGAATACAAGCTAACCTCATCAGCCTCCGGGTCAGTTGGGTGATTGGCTGCTTCAACAATAAATTTGGCCTTAATCTCATTTGCGTTTTCCCTTCAACCATATAAAAAAGAGGTAAAGAAAAAGGTTTAGACTTATGTTTAGGATGCTTAAGGATTGCAGGCAATAAGTTTATGCAACAAGCAATATTGTCAAGCTCCTCTAAATTTGTAAAATATTGCAAAATGTCGTGTCCTTAAACTTTTTATATTACATTTTTTCACTGACATTTGGAAATGCAGTAAATGATGTTTCGCAATACTGTGCAAAGCCAAAGACCAAAGTAAAAATCTTGCAAAGTAAGAGATTAAATCATCACATGGCCTAATTAAATGGAGGTTTACTCAAGAAAAAACGTGTGGTGCTTGACAATATTTTGGTGTTTACTTCCAAGGTAAGATGTGATGATAATTAAGTGATCTTAGTAGTTCAATATGCACAAAAGAATTATGTAGTTAAGCAAAAGCACCTATTGATGACTCCACCAAGAGCTGCTGGGACAAGAACATCACAGTCTTCAACCAATATTGAGTTGGGGTCAATTGCATCACCACCATGGAATCCTTTGACTCCCCTGTGTTCTCTAGAATGTTTGAGCAAGCTTGGTATGTCAAGGCCATTGGTATTCTTTATGGCCCCAGTTATGTCACTCACTGCAACAACTTTTCCACCTTTCTCACTGATCAATTGGGCAGCCCAAGACCCCACATTTCCAAATCCCTGAAGAGACACACAACAGGATTGATTGCAGGATTTTGTCTCAAATTCATCAAAATATTAGGTATGCATTGATGAACTTTTCTTGGAGCATTTTTACATTTTACTAATATATCTCTATCAATCATGGGTTCGAATTCGGAAACAGCCTCTTTGCATATGCAAGGGTAAGGCTGCGTACAATATTCCTTCCCCATACCTTCGCATAGCGAAGAGCCTCTGGGCAATGGGGTACGAAGTTTATCTCTATCAATCATTGTTGTGAACATTATTTTCAAGCTACTGTGCATGATGTTAGAAGCACCAGTCCTTACATTAACATATAATGAATGTTGTTTTCATTTAGCATAGAGATCAATTTAAGTAATACAAAACAAGTAGTACCTGTATGATAAACCGCTGTCCGGATACACTCATCCCATGCTCCTTAAGCAAAGCCTCCGTTGCAAAGAGGACTCCTCGTCCAGTAGCTGCATCTCTGCCTAGAGATCCACCGAGTTCCTTGTTTGAACATGAAAAGTTAGATATGGGAATTGGTTTAGGGGATGTTATCAGCAAAATTTTCTGAACACACTTTTTATTTTTGGTTGAAATTCTTGTTTGATGCACTAAATAGGGAGTGGAACCCCTCCTTATTTAGTAGAATTCACATGAATTTCAACTAAGAACAAAACTTAGATACAGTTTTTTAGTGTTATTCTCCTGTCAGAATTGGAGTTTCACCTTGATAGTTCACATAATAAAGATTTGCATTAAAGATCAACATAGAAATTCTGATTGGAAAAAACTTATAAACTGTATCTAAGTTTTGTTCTTCAACTAATAGTCCAATTGTAAAAAAAAGTGTTAGAAAGAGTGTGTTCATAAGTTGCTGTTGTGGCACAGTTCAATGCCCATTAAAATGAGAAATACAAAGATTTTAATCTACTTACTACAGGTTTCCCAGTCACTACTGCAGGAGAGTGGCCATGAAATTTGGAATACTCATCTAGAATCCATGCCATAGTCTGCATTCACAAGTCACAACCATGTAGTAAGCTAGTGAGTGTTTTGTATTGAAATCCAATATGAAGAAAAGAGAGCATATAACAAATAAGCATAATAATCATCAGCAAATTCACAAAGCTGAATTGTTGTACTGACCTGTGGTCCTGTTCCCATATCAGGTGCAGGCACATCTGTCTGAACTCCAATCAGATCATGAATTTTCTGGGTAAAAACTCTAGTGAGTCTTTCTAACTCTGACACAGTTAAATCTGCAGGGTCACACCCTATTCCTCCTTTGGCACCACCATATGGTATATTTGCTACAGCTGTCTTCCATGTCATTAGTTGTGCCAAAGCATTCACTTCATCTGGTTCAACCTACTCAAGCCAATACATAATTGTGTGAGGGAACTTAAACCTTATAAACAGAAAAATCACTAAAAGCATACTAAACAGTTATGAGCTAAAATTCAATTTGCTGCTTTTGTTACATATGTGGTTGGTTATTCAGTGGAATCATCCTTCTATTCATTATAGTGTAAAATATGTTTTAGGTCGCTTAAGTTTCGGTCAAAATTAATCTTAGTTCTTGATTTTGATTACTGTATTTTTTATAATTGGTGAATTTTGTTCCTTTTTATTGAACTTAAGATATCAGAGTGAGGGACGAAATTCATCAATTATAAAAAAATACAAGAACCAAAACATTTTTAAAGTCTAGGAACTAAGATAAATTTTGACCAAAAATTAAGGGACTTCATTGTATTTCTGGCCAAAGGTGTAACCATCTAAGGGGAAGAAAAAAAATCTATAGCTAGTTTGTGTTTTCAGTTTAGAGTTGTTGATCAGTAACTGAGGTTTTTGAAAGTCAGAATATAACTAACCTCAGGATGGTATCTGATCCCTCCTTTCATGGGGCCTCTAGCATTATCATGTTGAATCCTGAATCCAACAAAAGTGGCCAAGCTGCCATCATCTTTGGGGATGGTACATTCAACCTGCATTTTCATTCAACAAGATTTAGAACTGGAGGAGTTGCTAAACTATGTTATGCATATCATATATGTTAAAGACATAGTATGCACAACAAAACTATGAATGACTTTTCTAAGAAGTTTTATGAATTATTTTTCAGGCAGTAAAGAGAGGGAGAGGGAGAGGTAGAGGTAGGTGTAGAATGAAGTCAGTTTTATCACACAGTTAGCACATCGGAACCATTGGTAAATCAGACTTAAAACATGCATTCAATATTTGAGTTGTCCGATCTTCATTTAACGGTTTTGATTCATTGATGACAGCAAAAAATCTGGAAGAAAGGAGAGAAAAAGGTTTTCTTCAACAAAATTGTTTTGTACCATCTAACACTTTTCTTTGAACCCACTTGGGTCGGCCTAGTGGTGAAGGACTGGGGTAGAATATATGAGGTCTTAAACAATTTTCTTTGTGAAAGAAAGAAAAAAAATATGGTAAGAACAAATCATTTTGCAGGTTTACTTGCCTTGATTTCTCTAAATGGAATCAGCAAACTTTTCTCAAGCTTGGAATCCAATCCAAGGAGCCTAGAGGCCAGCCTAAAGTTCCTGTTGGTGGCTGCTAGTGCATTCATTGTTTCCAAAAGAGTAAAAGACAAACACAAAATTCCAATGTTTTTGAGACGCGGAAAATAGATGTTGCAACTTTGCTTTTCTTACGGGTATATATAGCTATCAAAGGGAATGAAAGAAAGATAATCTATTTGTGCCAGGAAAGTAGGAAATACAAACAAGCAACATCTCGTCAACAAAAATATTTGATCAACGTGACACACCACGTGGATCAAAGTCAGCAAATAGTATAGAAATGGTGGTGGAAAAGAAAATAATGACATCCTCAATGTTCTTAAAATTTAGGAGAAATTGCTGCGTTTAGTTGCTTTTGTGAAGCATATTTTATGTCCCTTTTATCAAAGGTGTATGTTAACTTAATAATAGGTAGGAATAGTTTGATCATAGGAAAATATACAGGAGTGATTTTTTTTTTTTAAGACAAGAGTTATCTTATTGGTTTGATTTGCTTGATTATTGTTATTATTTTTTTAACCAACTACTCTTGATTAGAGTTTTTAGCTGGACCTAAGGTTATTGTTAACTAAGTTGAGAAGTACATTTTTTTTTTATTAATAGGAATCAAAGAAGACCTCTTGGTCTATTTTGTAGAATATGACCTCTTACCATAAGATATTTTATTGCACACACGTTTATCTTCCAATTACAAAACGTGTCTATTGTTTGTCATTTATTTTATGGAAAATAAGACTTCTTTACCAATTATTCTCCTAATAATACTCACAAGTTGCATTTGTTTCAGGTCATGTCACGCGATGTCTTGTGTTTTAATTTAAAGTTTTTTTTTTACATAATTTAAAAAAAATTTGAGAAAAACATTTTTTATAAAAATTATTTTCAAGCGAATATTGAGTCATTTTATATTTTCCTTTCAGATCGGAGAGGGGGACAAAAATAAAGTTACTGATCCAAAATGAGTTCTAAAATTATTTCTGTATTTTTTTCTCATAAAGGAAATATGAGCGAACATTTTAGGCTAATTAGTGAGACTTATTAAAATTGTTTTATTTTTCTCTCTTAACATACTAAAATCTAATATAAAAGTATTTAATGTAAAAAGAACATAAAAATATTTCATCTCTCAACGTGTAATAGGTAGATGAATAATAATATAATAAAAATAAAAAATTCTGAAAGGAAAATCTTGTGCAAATAAACAGGAAAATTTTAGAGAATTTTTTAATTTTTTAATCATAAAAATATATAAATAGGCAATTATAACCATCATATCTTCTAAATTAAAATATTTAATTTTATTATTATCAACACATATATATGTTTTAATTAAGGTAATTAAAATCATTGTAAAATGAAAAAAAATAATTATATGTAAGAATTTTGTCTTAAATTATAAAATACATTTATAATTAATAAATGTTTCATGCCTTTAAATTATCAGAAAATGTATTTATTTAACTAATTACTTTCAATAGTGTGAATATAGTTTATTAAGCAATTTTTAAATCTACATTATTATAATAAAAAGTCAGAATAAATATTAAAATTAAAATTTAAATATATTATTCATTGAAGATGATTCATCTGGCCATTTACTGCTTGTTGCCACAAGTTAATACTTAAGATAAGCGAGCTTCGTCAAGATTGGTAAAAGCTGCATACGTGCATTCATCATGTCAATGTCAAATTGTCAATGCATAACTTGGAATACCATATTAGGCAAATCGTGAGGACCCTAATGCAATTAAATAATAATTAAACAAAAGGTGTTATCTTATTCAAAACGAAAAATTATATTCACCATTCTCGTCTTTGGACATCACACTTATTTAATAACAGTCTTCAAACGAAAAAAATTGTTATACATCCTTATTTTTTTTTTATATATACCCACATCTTTATTAGTATGCATTAGTTAGTGTCCTACATCATTATATATTTCTTATAAGCACTAAAACATGATATTTTTTCGTACAGGAACTGGCTTCTAAATTAATGGCACTCATATATAAAAATTAAAGGATTCTCTATGGGTGATTCGGTGGGTTCACCATTATTATTTCAGAGGGAGCGATGTGTGGAATTACAATTCTTCTTCATCAGATTCAGTTTTGATAAAGAAAATCATTCAAATAAGGGACTTTATTATCTCTAAAGAGCTAAGTACGGAAGAGGCCAAAAAGATGATTCAATCTTGGAGCACCAATGAACAATTGCTTGTTGACAAAGTCTATGAATACATTAGAGGTGTCAAGCCTACTGTTAGTTGGTGTTCTGTTATATGGAACCCAGCAATCCCCCCTAAGATGTCTTTCATTTTGTGGCTTGCTAAAAGGAATCGGCTGCTTACTCTTGACAAAGTTGCTTTTTTGAACAAGGGTTCCCTCTGCCCTTTATGTTCAAATGAGTCTGAGTCAAATGCTCATTTGTTCTTTTCTTGCAGGAAATCTCTCCAAGTTTGGGCTCACATTTGTGATTTGGCTCCTTTCCGCAAGCGTTTCACTTCTTTACAGCGCATTACTGACTCTTTAATTAGGGGCAGATCCACATCAGGTGTTCAAGGAAAATTACGTTGTATGGCTATAGCAATTACAGTCTACTGCATTTGGCTGTCTAGGAACAAGCTGATTTTTAAAGATTATCAATTTTCTGTCATAGAGGTTATTAGCAAGATTAAGTTTCTTATGTATAGACAAACACACCTGTTGTATTTGTTTTAGCATCTTGATATATGTCTTCTTGTATTAGAGAGACTTTTGATTTTCTTTAACTGCGGGGTATGCCCCGTTTATTATTGTATCATTTTGGGTTTAATATAATTTACATTTTTTTCCAAAAAAAAAATTAAAGGATTATTTTAATCGTTGAAAACATTGATTTGGTGATTGCTTACACATAGATGATATTCAAAATAGGTGGGCTCAATTTAAAGATGTGCAGCCCAACTACCAAGTATTGGGTCTTCGCAACGTTAATCCTTATCAATACTACTCTTTCCAATCTAACTAGTTAAACTACACGTCAGTTTCACTTGCTTTAATCATTGGATATGTGAACTCATTTTTACCAAAAAAAAAAAACAACCGTTAATCATTGGAATCAAGCGAAGTTTTAAATATGTGACTAAGTCTCATGATTAGTTTTATAATCACTTCAAAAGATTGAAATTTGTAAGAATGCCTAAAAGTTTCATCAAAAAGTAAAAAAAATCCTAATTCCAATGATTTAAAAAAAATCCAAGCTATATTAATACTTTTAGGATCCATTTAAAAGGAATGAAAATTGAGACACATAATGATTTGTTTTCTATTTTTATTGAAGAAAAAATAATAGAAAAATCAGAAGAAAAGTTTACTTTAAAAAACAAAAAATTAATTTTTTTCTTTCTTTTCAATTTTCCTTTATGACACAGAGGGATAAAAATGTCATAAAAATAATTATCAATATGGCTACTGAATAGATTGGATTAAAATGTCAATAAGTTACTATTAGATCAAAATATGAGCATTAGGCAAAAATGTCCATAATTTTTCATTAGATCAAAATGTTAGTACATTTCCATTGAATTAAAATGTCAATAAGTTACCATTGAACCAAAATATTACTAATTTTTCATTAGACCAAAATGTTAAGAATTTTTTTTGGACCAAAATATCAATACGTTTTCATTAGACTAATTTGTCATACCCTAAATTTCGTTTCATTTAAGGGTAAAATCTACTTTAATCATTATCTTCTCTCATTTTTTTATCGTTTAACATTATAATAAACACTTAAAAAAATAGGAAAGCAAGTATAAGTTATAACAAACATAATAATAAACATAATATTGATTAATAAACATAGTTTGTTTATTGCTATGAATTTTTTAATGTGACAAATACTTTACCCAAAATATGATACTCAAAGAAAAATGCACAACCATTAAGTTAATCCTTACAAAAAATAAGGACCAACTTGATTTTGTCACTACCTATTACTGTCTATTGCTGTCACAATACAAAATTTTCTAAAATAAATATTCTACCAATGTATAAAAATAAACATTGTAACAGTGTACATTACAAATTTATCCAAATTATATTAATTAGTCAAAATCTATTATAAATAAAAGACAAACATATCTCATATTTCACTTCTTTGAATCTTGGCGACCAGGTAGCCCTGACATGGGTATGAAGCACATGTAATTTTGTTGGTTCATCCTATCAGATGATACATCTGGGAATATAATTCGAATGAGTGTTGAAGGCCTAACTGAAGGTGGTCTAAACATAGTTGACAGTGGTGGAGGTATGATGTTTGTTTCCTACAACATTATAAATAGTGACTAGTTATACATAACATAATTTAACAATAACTAATCAGTTATATGTAAAAGTCACTCATAGCACTTTGAGTGGTAGATGGAGTTGGAGTTGGAACACTTTCAGCATTAAGAGTTAGAGTACTTCAAAATTAGACAGAGGTTGTTCAACTTGTGGAGTAGATTGAGAGCAATTAATCTTATCTACAAATATGTAACATCTAACATAAATAACTTGTAATCAACAATAAAAATAATTAATTAAATTTTAGAAGATATTATTGATGTTGTTATGGTTGCATTTGAGTTACAATGTTTGTTAAAGTAACCATACTTATTAACCAATATTATGCTTATTATTATGTTTATTTTAACTTATGTTTGTTTTTCTTTTTTTTAAGTGTTTATTGTAATGTTATGCATGTAACGATAAAAAAAGAAAAAGATGAAGATTAAATTATATTTTATCCTTAAATGAAACGAAATTTGGGATTTGACAAATTAATTCAATAGAAATGTACAAACATTTTGGTCTAAAAAAAATTAGAGACATTTTGGTCCAATAGTAACTCACTGACATTTTGGTCAAATGGAAACATACTGACATTTTGGTCTAAAAAAAATTATTGACATTTTGGTTTAATGAAAAATTATTGATATTTTGATATAAAAAAATTACTGATATTTTGATCTAATGAAAAATTACTGACATTTTGGTCCAATCTATTTAACAGTCATGTTGATAATCATTTTTATGACATTTTTATCCATTTGTGTCACGTAGGCTTTTTATGGAAATTAAAATTAACAAATAGATAAATTTATCGTATTTCTTTTTTCACTTTTGAAAATAAATTTGTCAATATACATTTATACATTTAAAAATAAAAATAATATATTAATAAAATATATATATATTATATATATATATATATATTATATATATATATATATATATATATATATATTCATACACACACTATGGTTGTGGTACTAAGGGAGAGAAGAAACCAAAAATGTAACAGAATCAGAAATGCATTCTCAGGGGAATGAGAATCAAATTCAAAAGCAAAATCCTTGATGCAAGCAACCCAATTCCAACATGTATGCATGCTTTGATCAGAATTACAATTCTGCAAGAGAATATGATGCGTATGTCGGTAAATAAAACTATACGAGTTGGGGTCCTTTAGTATGTGTTTGGTTTTTTCGTTGGAAGGTCCCTAAACAATTATTGAATCAAAAGTTTTGAATTCTTATTTTTTACAAAACGTGCATGAAAATCTGTATTCAATCATCTTAACGTTAAACAAAACATATCCTTAATGTCCTATCTTGAGTCCTTGCAACCACTAGGCAGTTACTATGCATCATATCTTTTTTTTTTTTTCTTGAACTCAAGCTATCCTCAACCGGCAGTTAAGACTGATTCACTGAGATATTAAAATCTATTTAAAAGGTTAATTTTTTCTAACCAATATTCTTCAAAGCACATTTGGCTTTAAAGATCGAATCATTGCCATATACTTTTTTTTAGACTAATTGTCATATATTTAAAAGACACAATTAACTGTGATCCATGACACACCATTTCATAACTAGTTAACTACACATCATATCTTAAGTCACTCTCAGCACACGGCCACCAAGGTTTAAAATTGCAATCTGGAATGGCAGCTGTGTTGCAAGAACAAAATTTTTGGGGGCCTTTACATTCATATGGCAAATGCAATTGCAATTATATCAGTCATATTTTTTACGTCAAGTTTTTTAAAGACTCTAATAGCTCAATCTGGAGAGGTAAAACGGATGATTGTAATGGATTTTGAGTTGGATTAGAATTAATGAGTAAAAACCAATTCATTAGATTATTTATGTTTTTCTTTAAAAGTTTATAACTATGTTATAATTTTGAATCCTTACTCCTGGATAAGAACATTTTTACAAATTATTTTCTTTCTTATTACGTAGTTTTTTTTTAATCTAAGGTGTTTTTCGCGCGATCTCCTGAATTTTCCAAAAAAAGTACCTTTCCACACATTTGAGTATCACCTTTTATTTTAATTAGTAGTTTTTAATTACTTGCACATTACATATGATAAGTGTTTATTATTATATAAATAAAATTCATAATACATATTTTTAAATATATAATTTTTTTTCTATTTATAATGAATAATTTAAATTATCATATAAATTTATTTTCAATTATTGACAATTCATTTTAAATAAAATAGTATTAAAATTCAATAAGAGATGGACATAAAAGATAGTCGATAAAAAGGAATAGACAAGTAAGAAGATCAAATATATAGATAAAAAAATAGTTTGAGATGGCTGAAAGAAATTTTTGCCTGGTTGTATGGGTAGTGTGCGAAATACATCACCGAATTAAAAGAGATAAGAAAAAACATTGAGAATGTCTAATTGAGAGAGCAATGAGAATAAGAAATTAACAATCTCCCTGGTTGTATTTTATAATTTATAATACTCTTTGATTTTAATTTCTATTAAATTTAAATTTTAAATTTTAAATCTTGATAAGCTATATCAAATTGAATATATATCTCTTTTTGGTAAATAAATTGCATTTTAAGATTATTGTATGTCATTTTAACAAGTTCTATTTTTATTTAAATAATTTATGTCTGTAACTCAATTTTAAATGTCTTATCACTTTAATTTTCCATATCTACCAAAAAAAAATCCTATCACTTTAATTTTTAGGAATGTTTATGAGTTGGTTTAATTTGAATTCAGAAGAAAATAAAATTTGAATTGATTGATTTTAATTAATTTAGATTTCAAAATTTTTTTGTCTAACCTAAATCAAACAAATCCAATAATGAATGAGTTGGTTTGGTTTGGATAATTGGATATCTCATTAATTTTTTTTCTACAAATAGTTTTGAAAAACTAACAAAAATAACATGATTTTCTCTCAATTTTTGACAAATAATGATGTAATAATATAATGTAACCAACATATTTGAATGCTATTGACTTATAACCAACTAAATAATAACATAAATTATAAAAAGGAAATAAATCATAAAACTCCATCTATAAATAATAACTAAAAAGAAATAAATTAAACCGTCCAACACAAACTTTGGTTCTAAAAATAAATTGAAGTAAAACACACTGAAAAGGGTAGAGTTGGTTTGGTTCAGGTTGGTTCATAATTGGAAAGTTTGAATTTGATATCTGAATCAATCAATATCATATTTCAATTGGTTTGATTCAAGTCCAACTCAAACATACAAAAAAATCTAAACCAATTCAATTAATTTGGTTCGAATGATTGGGTTTGTTGAACTAATCTGGACCGATATTAATGTTTGTATCCATAAGGATTGTTTAACCACTAAGGGCATGAGCAAGCATTCGTTTGACCATAGCCGAACAACAAAGCACCCTCTCTCCCGGACCAGACACCTTATAACAACAAACATGAAGTGAACAAATCTTCAAGTTATCCTTCGGGCGTGGTCGCCCCTTGCCCAAGGACAAACACCTCTCAATCCTAAACGAATTCTTGAGTTCTTGTTTAAGTGTTGAAATGTTTTTGCAGTATGCAAATACTCACCTCATCATATGAAATAATTTATTGGAACAGGAAACAAAAGAAACATTGTATCAGAAAGGATAAAATTACCTTAGTATCCCATATAGTTGCAATTTCTTTCTATTTAATAAAAAATATTTATTATTAATAATAAAATTATCCAACATTTTCAAGATATACTACGAATCTTTGAAGGGTTTTAATTGGTTGTTGGCTAGATAAGGCATAATTGTGGTATGTCTTGACCCTTGGTTATGCATGCTATGCGGATTAGTTAGGAAGCCAAAATTTCCAACAAAAAAGTTAAGATGTACTTTGCTTTCACCATTGTGCGCTTTGATTGTTGACATTGTTGATGCTAAATCAACTTTAGGTTCCGGTCTTGATTTTAAGACTCTTCAATCCATATACAACGTTAACCACGATTCCTTCGTTTTTGAAAAAAATAGAAATGAAAGCCCAATGTCTTTTGAAAATGAAAAATGCTTAAATGATGACCCGATTTCATTTCTGTGAGTGTACACCCATTTCCTGAAGGAGTTGTCTGTCAAAGCATGTCTCCGGAAATGGGTTTTCGGCCAAATCTTTTAGTTTTGAATTGAGGATATTTAAAAAATAATAATAAAAAGAAAGGTATATTAACAAAATAAGAAGGTATATATATCAAATTACATTGACATTGTACGTATATTTTTTATGCAAGGAATGATATACCGGTACAATTTCGTTCCTAAATCTGTATATTTTTCTTTCACTAAACCAAATTAGTATATATTTTTTTGTTTTGATAATGAAATTAGTATATGTATGTTTCCTTCTATCAAATAACAACTTCTAACGATAGCAAGGAATGAGATAGGGACCCCAAATTATTTAAAGTAAAGTTAATTGTATCATATCATGGTGTGAGCTGGTCCCACTACTTCAGGGCTATCTTCTCTAGATGCACGCCAACCTCCAAAGTTGACTAAAGATACATACGCATATATTTTATCCGGATATATTAATGATAAAATTATAAATTTGATCTCTCCATTCGTCTTTAATTTTAGATTTGGTCTTTCAGTAAATTAATTCATTCATAAATTTTATCATTCTATTTCCTAAAATCATGTAATGTTGGTTATCATATATTGACCGTTAGTAAATGATGTTAACTATTATGTGTCACGTTCTTATTAGATGATGAACACCACGTATCATATTTTGATTGGATGTCAACTCCATAAAAAATGAAATGCATTAATATTTTCATTGACCAATTAGAACATGACACGTGACAATCGTCATCCAATAAGAACGTATAAGAACGTGACACGTGACAATCAACATCACTTACTAACGGATAACGTCCAATCATAGTCTTGGGGATTAACATTACATGATTTTAGAAAATAGGAGAACAAAATTTGTGAATTAATTTACCGGAGGATCAAATCTAAAATTAAAGACAAAATGGAGGATCAAAAATATAATTTTGTCATTAAATAAATTAATAATTTCTTCAATTTACATTCGCACGTAAATTAGATTATGACCCAATCAAAACTCATTGTTACAATATTTTACAATTAATTATTACAAAAGTTAACTAACTTCTCGTATATATACATTTTAAAATTAATTATTAAATAACAGTGTAACTATTATTAATTACTACATTTCAATTGAATTGTTAAAATTTTATACAATATTCTATTTTTGATTTTTGTCAGCATCATCTTACCGAGGACTTAGCCAAAAATGCTGACCCAATATACAAAAAATTAGAGCAGTTGGAGAAGGTGCCTTTTGACATTGTAAACAAAACAAATCTCATTCTTAAGCAAGCAAACAAAGTCATAAAGTGGTGGTTGAGAATTTTCTTTTCCAAAGAAAAACAAACGAACAACTCAACGCGTTCTAGTTTTTCTTATAGACACCTTCTAGAAAAAAATAACTCAACCCCAACATTCTCGTACGCTTGATCCTTCCTGGGCTGTCAACAATTTTCCCTCTTTTCATTTTCTGTTTCTGAAAAATCATACCTTGAAATTGAAAGTCCCTTGTTTTTTTTTTATTCCTTGGTGTTTTTTTTGTTGCTGTGAGAGAAATGTGCCCTTTAAGGTTTATCTTGGTGTTCTTCTCCGCCGTGCTGGCGGGTTATTTTGCGTGGAAAACGGTGCGTTCTGACCCGAAGATCGAGGTGTTTTCCGAGGATTCTGCCAATGAAGATAAATCCTTCAAGAAGGAAGATTTTGATTTCAAGAAGGTACCCTCATAATCCTCTTTCTACAATGATCATCATATGAAAATATAATTAACATGCAAATTCACCTTTTAAAATTTTAGGGGTGGACAAATTACTTTCCTAGAATGAACAATTGGTTTGTTATTGTTAAGGTTGCTGTACAATTTTTTTCAAGACAAATTAAAGATATTTTAAGAGATAAAAAGATAAACTTCCTAATTCATGTTTGAGAAGTTAATTTCCTTTTAAAATGCGAAAGTTCTGGAGTCATATTTGTGATTCTTAAGGATTTTTGGAATTTGTATATTTTTTTTAGACTAATGTGGATTTTGCTGGAACGAATTTAGAGATTTTTTTTGTTGGGGAGGGAGAATAAACTCTCAAATTCATTTTTTGAGAATTTTGTCGGCGGATAAGTTAATTTTTCAAAATTTATAGTTGATATTTGGGATTCTTGAAGATTTTTTAAATTTGTACATTTTTTAAATCAATGTGTATTGGAAAAAATTTGGAGATTTTTTGTTTGGGGTCTAGTTTTGGTTATTTTATTTATTGACCAGAATGTTGATTGGGTTTTCAGATGATTCAGAATGGATTTTGGGGTTTCGTTGACATGGCTAGTGGGAGCTATCTGTGGAGGAATTTGAGGCCAACCAACAAAGATGCCGAATTGAAGAGTTCTTAGTGACCTAACCCTCTTCTTTAATCATGAGTCTTTGTTTAGTGATTTGTCTTGTGGAAATGTATGTGTAAATTATTGTATTCCCACTTCTCTTTATCCTTGTTTGTGGGTTCAAGAATGTTTGGTGGATAAATTTGGCCAAAGAAACGTTGTGGAATTCTCATCATTCTGCAGGTTGTCGTATGTTTTGCAAAGCATTGTTAGTATCTCTCATCGCTATTTTTAGATCTGCACTTGGGCTGGCTAAGACATAAATTTAGTGAATGAAGTTGACAAACACTAGAGTTAGATAAGCTGTTCAGGGGGGGGGGGGGGGGGGGGGGGTGGGGTTTGTCCAACCTTATTGAGAAATACAGAATCACGAATATAAAATATTAGGAATATGAAAACTTAATTGATTTTCACTTGACAACCATCGTGTTTGGTAACATGTTGTATCAGGCTCGATGCAGAAACTTATATGATTTTCTCTTGATGCATCGGCTATAAACACACACTATTTGTTACGTGCGGCGGCTTGGTTGTTGAACTTCAAGGGTCAACACCTCTAGAAGAAGAAGAAAAGAAGAAGAAAGCTAAGGGGAGGAACTCTGCTATTTCATTCATTTATATCCCTAGCAAGTGTCATTACACGGATATATATAGCTACGAAGGGGACAAGGCCCGACAAGCACTAACGGAAAAGATAAAGCAAATCACAATATCCTAACAACAAATATTTTGTTATTACACTACACATCTTCTAGAAGATACGATGCTAGCCTAAGGTTTGCTGGTTTGTGCTTTCCACGTACTAATGCATGAATGCATGGGTCACAACTAACCATATTGGGCTGAGGTTGTTGTCTTCTGTTTGGGCCTTATACTTCTTGCAGACCCTTAGCTTCCTATAGTATTATCCCTATCATTCCCGCCCTCATCAAAAACACCTTGTCCTCAAGGTGTTGGGGGATCAACACATCGCTTCCAAACGTGATACCGGGATCCCAAGGTTTATTCCGGGGAATTGCACCTGGTTTAGTAGTTGTGCAAAATGCAACGGTCATTGTTGGAAGCGTGTATGCGGCCATGGCAGTCCCACAAGGAGGAACAATGCTGAAGAGCTTGATGAAGGGAATGATGGTGCAAACGAGATCGGACAGATGAAGAACAAACATAGGAAGCGAGCCCGACCAAGTTGTGGGCCATGGCTGTATGGGTACCAAAGACAAAAGTGGTGGCGAATGTGGCAGCGGAGGCGTTGTGGCTGGCGGAGGCGTCGTGGCTGGCGGAGGTGGCTCGGTCGTGAATGCGGTGAGCGTGGGTGATGGAGTTAGCTTGAGCAGCGGAGGCGGTGGCGGAGGCGACGACGAAGTCTGAGACGGAGTTGGCATGAGCCATGGAGATGACATGAGCGGAGTCAATATAATTGCGGCTGGTGTCGGTGCTTGCGCCAGAATGGAAGAAGAAAAATGTGGAGTGGGATTGCGAGGCAGTCGCTGAAGAAGGTTGTCGATGGTGGTGGCCAAGGTGTCGATGGAAGCGGCGAGGTTGTGTTGGCTGAGGGTAAGTTTGGCTAAGGCAGCCTCAAGGCAATCCTCGGTGGCGGATGAAAATTTAAGGTGGTGTTGTGGGGGGTAGTAGAGGGTGGTCTTGCAGCTGTGGAGAGCAGCCATGGAGGTTCCGTACGACGAGTAGTGTGGGTGATGGTAGGTAGTCATGGGAGCTTTGTATGGTGAGTGGCAGCCATGGAAGCTTCATAGGGTGAGTGGCAGCCATGTAAGGCGACCATGAGAGGTCAATGAAAGCACCAAATTGTTACGTGCGGCAGCTTGGTTGCTGAACTTCGAGGGTCAACACCTCCAAAAGAAGAAGAAGAAGAGAAGAAGAAGAAAGTTAAGGGGAGGAACTTTGCTATTTCATTCATTCATATCCCCAGCAAGTGCCATTACACAGATATATATATAGCTATGAAGGGGACAAGGCCCGACAAGCACTAACATAAAAGATAAAGCAAATCACAATATCCTAACATCAAATATTCTATTATTACACTACACATCTTCTAGAAGATATGATGCTAGCCTAAGGTTTGCTGGTTTGCGCTTTCCACGTACTGATGCATGAATGCATGGGTCATAACTAACTATATTGGGCTGAGGTTGTTGCCTTCTGTTTGGGCCTTATACTTCTTGTGGACCCTTAGCTTCATGCAGTACTATCCCTATCATTAGAAGATACGGTGCTAGCCTAAGGTTTGCTGGTTTGCACTTTCCACGTACTGATGCATGAATGCATGGGTCACAACTAACCATATTGGGCTGAGGTTGTTGCCTTTTGTTTGGGCATTATACTTCTTACAGACCCTTAGCTTCCTGCAGTACTATCCCTATCACTATCAGTGTGTTTGATGACATGTTGTTTCAGGCTCAAGGCAGAAACTTGATTGATTTTACTTGACGTATTTTCACTCTAAACACACTATTAGCATGTTTGATGATAATTAATTTCCACTTGAAGCACCATCACTTGAAACACACCATCCGCATGTTTGGAACAACATTAAGAATGTATATAAGACCAATTTTTCACATCAAAATGGAAAAAGGAAAAGAAAAAGAGAAGGTTGCTCTTAGTAGCTTTAAGCTTGGCGTGCCTCTAATGGGTCCTTTTTTTTTTGGAAGAAAGGGACAAAGAGTCCCTAAAAGAAAATTTTATTAAAAATCACGAGGAAATACAATAGATTGGGCATCAAAAAAGAAGGAAAAGATTATGCTTTGATAATAAATTAGTAATTTGATTTGTCTCACAATGAACATGAGACAAATTGCATCTTCTATCCTCTTGCTTAAAATAATATTCCAAACATAAAAAATTAGTGCTAGATGGCGTGCCTCCAATGGGTCTATATAATATTTTGTTTTAGTTCTTGATAAATTAGTAAAATTTGTTTTTCATTCATAATAAATTTTGTTCATTTTGTATTAATTTCTTTAAAAAATACTTGATTGGAACTAATAATAAATGAATAAAATTTATCAAGAATGAAAAATAAAATTCATTAATTTATCATAAACTAAAATAAAATATCAAAAATCAATACTCAAGATAATTTTTTTTATTAGAAATCTAAAATAAAATGTATTAATTTATCATAAATTTAAAACATATTTAAACTATTATTTTAAATGAGACAATAATTTTTTTTAATCATAAGTAATTGTTACTTATAAAAATAACATAAGTTAATTTTAAGCAACTTAACATAGCACATAAATCCCTTAAAATGATAAAAATAAACATCAACGTATCTTAAAATAAGCAATTCGTCAAGGAATGAGAGTACTAAAAATACTCTAATTGCATCTCGCCTAATTGTTATTCTTTAATCCTAACAAGAGAAAGAATTTATCTCATTAATTTTTAGCATTTATTATTTTTTGGCCAAAAATATTAATGAATTAAGGATATTTTATGCAAAGGATAATTAAAAAATAGTCTTATGAAAAGAAATAAATAATGTTTTAAAAATGATTTTATATATAGAGACCGATGGAGTACCTAATGGTTAATTTAACTTTTTTGGCATTACGAAAAGCTTATGCGTTAACGCTTTTTTTTTTTTATAGGCTCAATCCACTTCTTTATAACATGTAGAATATTTGTATAATAATATTTTTTAAAAATAGTCTTTTATTAGTACAGTTTTTAAAATATTTATACATTATATTTTTTGTGAAGAATTTTATTTTAGTTTTATACATTATAAGATTAGACACCAAAATAAAAAAATAAATACTCAAATTGATCATTAAAAGTATGAAGCCTGTTCTATGTTAAAAGATGAAAAAATAAAATTTAATTTTCAAAAATATAAAAATATAATAAATTCATTTAACCATTAACTCTTATTTATTAAAATAAAACCGCCTATGTAATATTTGACTTTTGACTTTGTTAGGTGATAAAGTTAATTTTATCTTAGTTTTATACATTATAAGATTAGGAACAAAAAAAACGATAAATACCAAAATTAATCTTTGAAAGCTTAAAGCGGTGTTATTTGCATCCCCAAAAGATTAAAAAAAATCCCAAACCTAATGACGTCGCGCACGCACCCTCTGGTCTCGTCCATCGCTACCACTAAGGAAGAAGAGTTTTGTTGCTTACCTGCACGCAGAAGTCATCCAGCAAGAGCGCATGGCAATTCCTACTAAGGAGCGACACACCTTTGAGGCCTTGTTGCAGCCGCGCCATAACAAGAGGAACCCATGATTTGGGTATTAGATCCAGTCGATTTATCTTTATAGTAAATTTAAAGACTTAAACAAAATATCCATCACACAATTAATCTATAAGAATTAACCATAAGTGATACTCTCAATGTAATGATCAAACATTAATGATAAGTTCTGTCAAACAATGATTATTTTTGGACATTCCATTATTTACATGAAAAATGAATTTGATATAGATTCTATCAAATAATGATTGTCTTTGGATAGACAATTTAGTTGAAACTAGAGATCTTAAATTTACACATCTTTACACACAAGCGTATTATACATTATTGCTTAATGATTATATAATTAGTAAACAATCCTTTGATGAAAAAAAATATTTTCAAAATAATTTTCAATTTCACGAGGCTTTATATATTATATATAATCATAAAAGATTAATTCCAAATTACCATAATAAAATTACATCACAACTATATATAATCAACCCACCAGATGTAATTTTTTTAAGAAAAAATGCTAAATAACATCTCATTATATCCAAAATCCAAATGACTTTAGCGATTGATTAAAAAAAATAGAATAACATACAATCATATGAATTTTCAGACCACCTATACTTATGGATAATGTGATATATACTAATATTGTATCCAAATCAATATTTTGTACATTGACCTTGTATCAGCCATGAGCCATTTGTTTGCTTAGTCAATTACATAGAACCATTTGTAATATATAACATGTTTACAAATAACAATGCATATAATATATATATAATATTTAACAAAACATGAAAATATTTTAAATAATAAACTCATCAAAAGATACTCACCACAACATTAATTCATAGTCTTTAGATAGAGAAATTCATTTGTAATGGGTACTTTTAAGATCAAATATTGACCATTAGTTATGTTAAATAATAATCTTTCTTTGGAATGACAATTATTCACATGAAAATACTTTATAATTGTCATATATTTATCATCACATGTATGTTATTATTTGACCAAATTGCATATTTCTTTAGGCGGAAGACAATCCACATAAATAATCTCATACGAATATCTATGTAATTTTAATCAAGTCAATTTTTACAATAAAAATTATTTTGGTAATATATTGTGTCGATCAATCAATTTAATTAAAAGATTACCAAACATACAAGTCAATGGGGAGAATCTGTAACTACTAAATTTGCACTCAATCATGATAGTAATAAATATAAAAATATTAATCATGACAATTAAATATTACATCCTTAAAATATATTTAACGTTATCATTGATTTATACTTAAATTATGGAATAAATATCACATATGTAAATAATGTTATCACGCTATATCAAATTTATTATAGCATCATCGTTTCATGTATCAAGGAAGTAGAAGGCACATATTCATCCAAAAAAAATTTGCCACGTGTGTAACATCAAGACAATGGCATCCAAGGATTTGCAATGACACATAATGTTTTATATAGAAAAACTTAATCCTAACAATCAAACAATGAAAACCTGCTTTAATATCACTTGTTAGAATATCTTTAATCTTTATTCTTTATGTGAAAGCTAAAATTTCATAGATCTATAATCTAGGACAATTCACCAAAAGTCCTAGGATCTACAACATGTTTAATTATAAAAGATTAAATAAAATACCTAGATTTTGTTTCTCGATCTAAGTGTTTTTCGATATTTGTTGTAAGATCTTTGCGGTTATCCATCACGATAACGAACAATGACATTATGGTTCTTCCTCGACTGGAGCCTCTTTATTTCTCAATGAGACCTTCTTAAGTCTTCAGGTGGAGAGAAAAAAAGAAAGTATGTGTGATGACTCGGTATATTGAAAATCATAATCTTCTTATAACGTGTTAACCTAATAGGATTTTCATTATCTCTTAATGGGTCAACACTGACATATACTCATTTAGTTCATATCATCTTATTTAGTTGTGTAACAAACTCATTTAATTTGATCACATAAAATAAAATCCAATAATAATAAATAATTAATATAATTGTCTTATAATATTAACCCACATTAATTATTAAAATAGAAAATTCTAATATTTTTACTTTGATGATATCCAACAAATAAGTTAGCACAAAATTACAAAATAATATTTTGCCAATTACCACCCAAACTAGTCAATTAAGATTACAACTCAAACCAATTGAATTCAAAAAATCCCACTTAAGAGTGTGTTTGGTTTGATGGTTAGAATAATGAGAATTGATTTTCACTAGAGTTGAATTTCATTTTATAAAAATATAGATGTTTAGTTATTGATAGATAAAATTGATTTTGTCTCAAAATCTTGGTTTGACTAGAAGTAATAAAAAGTAGTTTTTGTATGGAGTTGAAAATTTTACACAAGTATTATGGCAATCATGCTATCAAGATAAAAGCATTCAAAATAAATTACTTCACTTAAAATCAATTTTAATTAAAATTAATTTCGTTCAAAATCAATTTTATAAATATTAATCCAAATACAGAGAAAATCAAACCTTTGCTACAGATTTTATTATATGTGCCTACAGTCGTAGGATAGTATCCAACCCCGAACGCCGCACTCGCTTTTTTTTTTTTTTTAATTTTAAATAAGGCAATTGCTATTTTCACTCCCCCTTTTACTAATACACTCCCCTTTCTTCTTATTTTCCTAAAATACCCTTTTAAATGCACACTCCTCACTCATGACTTCCTGCCTCACGTTCTTCAGGAAAACACACACTCCCCTTGTTTGCAAATTTAGCAATTCCATCATAACCACAACAAATGTCTTTCTATTTGAGTTTTATTCTCCTCTATCTCTCTCTACTTATAACATTCTTTCTACTTGTCATTGATCATTCCACATCACCTACCATCACAATTGCCCCTTTCCCTAGTTTGGAACATTTTTTTCGTCAGCAGGTGTTGGGTTCAAATTGGTGTTGTTTCGGGCGCAAGCACGGATCTAAGGGGAGAGAAGGGGGTTTATTTGATTGAAATGATGTTTAGGTTTCGGTACAAGATTGACTATTGAGGATTCAAGGATTGAGAATTTCTTCAACATGACTCTTGTAGATGTTGAGATGCTTGGTAGGATTCTTAACGTACAAAACAAACGTTGGGGGTATGATACAATTGGTAAATTTGCAGATAAGGTTTGTTTTTTTTGTTTTTTTTTCTAAAGAACATGAGGAAGTGATGAGGGAGGAGTGCGCATTTACTAGTTAGAAAAAGAAAAAGAAAAGGGAAGTATAATAGTAAAGAGGTGAAGTAAAAATAACAGTTGCCATAAATAATTACCCTGGTTCAAAAGCAAACCCATTTAATACCCATAATAAAAAGTAACTTTTGTGTTGAGTTGAAAATTTTACACTAAATTATATAATAAACAAGCTTTCAAGATTAAAGCTAGCATTCATATAACATCAATTTTAATCAAAATTATTTTTTACAAAATCAAGTTTACAAATACTAGTCCACAAACACACACTTATCAAGTAAATAAACTACTACTATTTGATTAACTTCCTCAAGAATGTAGCACAACTGAATATGCGCTTCCACTGAACAAATGAGTTTCATGCTATTGACGAGAGGAGCACTACTATAGTATTAATCAATTACTATTTGCTTCTGAGGGTTTTTTTTTCCTTCCTCTCTAGTTTTTATCGTTATTCTTATACAAATTGTCTTTTAATTTTCATCAAATGTTTTTCTTAGAAACAATTCCCATTGCATTCAAATTAGGTATTTACGTTTTTTATTTTTTGCTGAAAAGGGAGAGGAATCAGCTCCACACCCACGAAAGATTATAATGCAATAGGCAAAAACATACAATCAGCATCACCTAATAATTGGCCATAAACAAAAGAAGGAACATGAGAAAAAACTTGACAACCTAAGTCTAAAGAAAGACCAAACTTAGCAAAACTAAACAAGGTATTTACTAATGATTTTAATTATATTTCATAATTTTTAAATTGTTATATATATATATATATATATATATATATATATATATATATATATGAATAGAAATGGAACTTAGTCATCTTTTTTTTTTTTCAAGAGAAAACTTGCACATCCTTTTATGCATGTAAAATTTATAAATACCTTTATTAAAAAATATTATTTGATATGCAAAAAATAAATGATTCATTCTATGATTAGATTATAGATTATAGGGGCTTAAATAGCTTAAGCCACTCTGGCTGAACCATGTCTATAAACCTTGAAAGAGTTCTTCATGGCAAAGGGAATTGAGTTTTGCCAAACTTTTGTCATGTCACACCTAATCAACACTGAATGTGAGGCAATCATGTAACACCCAATTAGAGGTGCAAAATGCAACAAAAAACCTTTTGCCATGGGATAGCAAAACTATTTTTTTTTTCAATTTTTTTAATGGAAGTATTGCCAACAAAAATGTAGTATTTTTCAACTGCTCAATCATCACGAACCACATGGCCAACACGGGAGAATAAGTTAATGAGATTAGTTAGTCGACATCAAAATTATCAATGTTCATTTTATATTTATATAATATATACACACAATTGGAAGGACCAGTGAATCCAGGTAACAAAAGTCTATAAACCAGCTCAACAGGCATCACTCTCAGTGTTTTGTTAAATTATCCACACATTGGAAATACCTAAACAACAACATATTAACTACAAATTAAATCACTGAAAATCTTTACAGAAATTATTAATTAATAGAACCATTAATTTATTATATATCCATCTATTATATAATAACATATGAAAGCTAAACATGTAATGATAGTAATGATAATTAAGGTTCCCCAACAAATTATTCTTCACATTCTAAATTCATGAATGGTCAGCGCCTTCTTAAATTTACACTCAAGCAAATTTTATTTGGTTCAAGTAGATAAACAAATTAATTTTATAAAATGAAAATATATAACCATTATTTAGTTTATTAATATAAAAAAGCATTCATTTTGAAACCAAGTACTATAACAATATCAGGCTCGGACGAAGTATATTCAAAGTTCACACTCAATTATTTTACTTTAAAGAAAGGCAATAAAAAAATTTATTTTAAGAAAAGAAAAGGAAAGTAACTATAAAAAAACATGAAAGAAGAGTAGTGGGCCTGCAAACCGTTGGCGACAGCTGTATGGCACCGAGAAGCCCAATAAGACACCCTGTCCAACAACCAAACGGGCAGGTGCGGCTGACCGGAAATCTGAGAAAGGATTACCCAATAATTTTTTACTTAAGCTTATATATTTCAAATTTAATTAAAATATATTGATTGTATTATTTTTTTTTTTGCTAAAATTAAGATATTTCTGTAATCAAAAGTTATAAGACTATATTTGGGGCGGAAAGATCATTGAAATGAATTATATTTTTTTAACAAAATTTTCTCAATCCACATTATTTAAATATGTATTATTTTTTTAATATTATTATTTAATCATAAATTATTGTATATCATAAGATTCTTGAATATTATAGCAATTACTTTAAACTAATTTATATAATGAAAATATTTATATTCACAATTAATACAACAAAACTAAACTTTATAAATGAATCTAAAAGTATTGTAAAAAGGCATTATTTCAAAAATATAATCTTTTTTGAAAACTCTTAATAAAGTGAATTAGGATATAACTAATTAGATTATTTATTTATTATTTTCATATATAATGAAAATTTTATAATAATTTATCAATTGTATATTAATATAATATATTTTTTATACAATATACAATGATTTCATTATGTTTTATTCTTATTTAAAAACTACAAAAAAAATAAATTATAAAATTTATTTGATTATTGATGTTGATAATTGGGGCTAAAAATATTGTGTCCATGCTATAATTTATACATGTTGAGAAGCTTGGTGACTATTTTGTATTAAACTGCATATAATATAGGAATGAATGGTGTAAATTGGATTTTTTTTTCTTTCTAAATTAATATGTTGCATTGGTCTATGATGAGTTACATAAATATTATAGATTTTTAATTATATATTTAAATAAAATAATCTAATTTTATTTTTTGATAGAAAAGTTAACTTTAAATCAGTCCAATATTGCTTCTTCTTTAAAAAAATTAAACATAACTTTCTATGTCGACTTAAATAATTTTAGAAAATTTGATATTGTTAGTTTTTAACTAATCAAATTATATGCAATCTTCTAATTAATCATTTTTTTTCAAATTAGTCCATAATTATTATTTTTTAAAATTTTGAAATTAAACTTTTTTAAATTAGAAAATATGATTAAAGATAATTTTAAAAGTCCAAATTCAAAAATCTTTTTAGTTACTTTCAACACTCTTTATAAAAAAAAAAATCTTTTAGAATTTAGGGTTTAAGGTTTAAAAAATTCTTATTGTTATTTCTTAAACATATGTTTTATAAAAAGTGTTAAAAGTAACTAAACAGATTTTAGGGTTCAAACTTATGAAGTTATCTTTAATCATTTTTTTTTAATTTAAAAAAAATTATAATTTAAAAAATAATAATCAATGATTAATTTGAAAAAAATAAAAAATAATTAATAAGAACATAATCTATAATTTAATTGATTAAAAAATTAATAATATTAAAAAACCCTAAATTATTGGGGTCACCATAAAAATTCTCATACCCATTTACTAAACACAAGTAAAAAGAAACTTATTTACTAAACGATGATAATAGGTCTAAAATAAAATAAAACACAAACTCTGAATAAGCTTTTCTTCTTGTCCTAATAATAAATGCCCCATGCATACAGACACTTTACAACATAAATTATGACATATATTTAAATAAAAGCTGACGAACCCATAAATAATCTCTTTTCTTTGTGGGAAGCCATAAGGCAGCCTTGAAATCCTCGAAAATTAAAAAAAATAATGTTGGGGCAGCAGCTATAGCCTGCCCGTTACAAAAAACAATAATCCCTACACATTTTGTTGTGTTCTTCTTGCATCAACTATATAAAAACACCCTACACCACCACTTTGTTTTCACCACCCACTACTAGTTTTGTGCATTTGCCTCCTCGATCTTCTCAAGTCTCTTTAATTTCTCAAAGGAAAGAAAAGAAACCAAATTTTATTTTCAGAGAAAAAATGGAGGCATTGAAGATGAAGCTTTTCTTTGTTGTCATGGCCATGTTGATCATGGCAGCATCAGCTGCAGATTCACCAGCTCCAAGTCCTACATCGGATGCTACCACCTTGTTCGTGCCAACAGCGGTTGCTTCACTCGTTGCTCTTGCTTTTGGGCTTCTCTTCTGAGTTTGTCAACAATGAAGCAAGCAACTAATTGTATTGTATGGGATTCATTGTGTTTTCATCATTTTTATGATTCATATTACTTTGTGACACATTCATTTCCCACTGTACTTTTTTGTTTGTTATGTTTATATTATGGGCTTTAATTTGAATTTGATGATGTAATATTAATGTCATTTGTTTGGTTTCATGAATTTGTTCATGATGCCCTTCTTCTTTTGGTTAGATTATTGAGCACTCTTCTTATTCTTTATGAAGTTATGAGGCTTATTTCAATTTCTTTGCTATCATCCACAATTTCTCGCCCGAAAGAAAATCTAGTTATAAAAAAATCATGAATAATATAATTTTGTATCTTTCAATAAAAATATTTATCTTTTTAGTTCTTTACTCAATGTCTTGTGCACCATAAGGTGTGTCATGTTTTATAACACTTTATTTGGTCTTTCAGTTATTTCTTAGGCTCATATCAATCAAGTTTGCATAACGATTTTAAACTTTAATTCTTTTCACAACTTAACCGTGATGGTCTGGGACGGAGCCAAACTTGGCTATTAGGGGTACCATTGATAAAAAAAAAAATATTGGATACTTATATATGCATTGATTTTTATGAAAAATACTTATAATTTGATAATCAAAATGTTAATTATTTTATATAGGAAACATAATTTAAGGTAGAAAACAAACAAAACTAAAGAGAAAAACATATACTTATTAATTATTTTATATAAACCATAATAACCTCTTGCACTCTCATTTTCGGAATCCATAATAAAACAATATATGTGTCCATTTTCAATTCATAATATACTAAATATAGTTTATTATCATGGATTTACGCATGATTGCATTTTTAGGACTATCGAATAGAATAATATAGAAGTATTGCAGATACTTTGTTGTTGCTGATGTCAAGCGTTTCTAAAATTGATTTCAGACCAAATGTCAATCAGGATTTATGAGTGATGCTCACTTGCTTGTTCTTATGTGACTTACGATTGAAAATTAAGAAAATATTAGGATTTAATATTGTTTAGTTTCTTTATCTTTAATATAAGTTAACTTAGAAAAAGCCACACTTCCCACAAAAAGATCCACAACAATCAACCGATACTCAAGAAAGTCCAAAAATATAGAAACTTGTTATTCAAAAACTAAAACTTTTACAAAATCTAACACTTAATAACCAAAAACTAAAAAATATTTGTATAATTTAAAAAAATTCAAGAAAGTCCTTTCAAACTTTGTTCTTTTTATGATGTAGAAAAAAAAAAACTAACAAAATCTAACAAATGAAATGCCTATTGCATATGCTAAAAGCTTGTCACTTAAACTGTGAGGACAAGCATTGTAAACAACAAGTTGGCTGTCTTGTGATGCTTCATGCCTAACAAGGCTATCAGCAATTAAGTATGACAAAAAAATCTCCAGCCACAAATAAAATCTACACCAAATAAATTAAGAGATAAAATACTTTTTTATTTAAATACGTTTTAAATTCAAAACTTCTTCGTTCCCAAAAATTTATCATGAACTTTTATAAGAACTATTGGCACACTAATATTTATAAAAAGTTTTATGAACAAATCTTTATATACTTGAGTTTTCATTATACTCTAAGAGAAGGACATAGCTGTGCTGATTGGCTTGCAAAGAAGGGAGTTTTGAATGAGCAATAAATGGTCATTGTGGATGCTTACCCTACTAGTCTTACACCTAAAGTGTTAGCTGATGAGGGGGAGGGAGAGAGAAAAAAAATTTATATTACATACTTACATTTAATTATTAAGGGGTGACTTTGTATTTTAATTTTCAATTTTTTTAGAATCAATTTTCAAATTTTAATACAAGAAAAAATGATACAACACTTACATATTTCAGTAGATGATAGTATAAAAGATATCTTGACAATATTTTCAATAAAAACTAACAAAATTTTGACATTTTTGTTAAAAAATATTTTTAATAAAAACGAACAAAATTTTAACATTTTTAAAAAATAGATAAAGTATCAAATATTTAAATTTGTCTGGAAAAAAAGGAGTGCATATGTTTACATAAAAAGAGAAGGTAGAGTAACATTTGCATATGTTAAAAGAGGAGAATGCAATTTATTCTGAATATTGGTATTTGTAATTATCGAGGGGCTCATACATAATTATTTTTAATTAAATATAACAAAACTTATTAAGAAAGATAAAATTTAAAATAAATAGTCAATTTTATCATGAAAATGTGAGTCACCGTCGATTTAGTCCTTAAAAATAATAATATGATGGAAAGATTTTTGAAAATATAATTTGTCACTCATCTTAATTCAAAAATTCAAAAAGTCATGTGACTTAATTGATAATTTTAAAATATTGTCAGGAATAAAATGACAACAAATAGTTAATTTAGAGATTAAAATGACATTATAGAAATTTTTAGAAATTTTTTTTTTGTCATTTTACTAATTTCAAGAACTAAATTCATTGTGTTTTTTCAAGGACCAAATCAATCATTCATCCTAAAATTTATTTTGCTAAATTATGAGAAAAATATATTTTTAGTCTTTATTCTTTTATAAAATCTTTTTTTTTAGTCTTTGTAGTTTCATATCATCTAATTTAATTTATGAACTTTAAAAAAACTTATTTTTAACCTTTTCTCACAAATAGTGTTGAAATCATTTCCTAAATAACAAATAAATTATATTGTCTATGTGCCATGCAAATTCATGGAAGTAATGTTCAATAAACAAAAAATAAAAATAAAAAAAGACATAAGAATAAATATACAACACAATGATGAAAATAAAGAAAAAGTAGAGTCATTGAAAGTTTTGGTTTGATATCTTTGAAGAGACATTAATACTTAAAAAAAATAAAACAATTCCAGCATCATTTTAATCATTTTTTTTATTAAAAATTATACTACGTTTATCACTTTAGACAAAAGTTAACATTGTCTGTAAAAATTCTGTAAGAAGGAATTAAAAACAAGTTTTTGTAAAATATAGAAACTAAATTAAATAATATAAAACCTTGATGAATAAAAACAAAATTTCACAAAATTATATGAAAAACAAACATATCTTTCCCTAAATTTTACCTCTAGTGTGAGTGGTACAATACAACAAAAGATCTTGTATAGGAAAAAACTTAACTAGAAGTCTTATCTTTTAGTTCTGAATATATAATTATAATATATAATTATGTTAAATAAACACTTTGAGAGGAAATTTTATTACCTATATTGACCTTGTCTGGTACGAAATATGGTTCATGAAAAAAAAAAAAAAAACAGAACAAGGAAACGGAGGGTAATAAGGTGAATTGAATCCGAAAACCTTCATTTCAAATTGGCAACAAGGAGGAAACCCTAAAGCCCAAACTGAAAACCTCAGCATAAATCTTACGTTGCTCCTGCGCCGCACAGCCCATTGTTCTCGAACTCTCCATTTTTCTTCATTATAAAATCGCGTTCTACTTCTCTCCAGTTCATTCAACCCCGCTTCAAAATGAAAAATAGGTTTCTAACACCGCACATTCTCCGTTCACAAATCACTTCTCAATCGCAATCGCAATCGCATCGCGTTTTTGCACGCCTCTTTGAGTAGCCCTATGAAAATACCCAATTTCATACGCGGCTTAGTTAGGAGGCGCACATCAATCGGAACCAAATTCACGTTTGTTTCCATTCAGAGAAAGGCCTTTTGAAGGGACTCTCTGCATTCTCACATCAATTGTTCCTCAAGCAGCCTTTCACATTTTTTTTATAATTTCTTTTTTTTTTTGCCTCCAGAATAACTAAACGGTGAAAACAAACGCCGTTTTACGTTTGATGGTGCGGAACGCATCATTCGCTGTTCTTTACCTAGATATATTCGGATATTCACATTTCTTTATTGTTATTAATTTTATTTTCAATTTTCTAAATGCTTTATAGTTAATTTACTGCTAATTGTTTTTGTTGGCTTGAAGATTATTAATTTGAAACCTTATCATTTGTATATTATTAAAGTCTCCATTTTTTTCCGAAACATACTGAAAAAATTTATATATCCAAATATACAACTCTCTTCATTATTTATCAAAACATATAATTTTATTGTGAATAGTGTAAATTCGGGATAAAGAAACCCGAATTTACACTATATTTTTTAAATTTTTTTTCAAAAATTTGCTGAGAATTTGACTTGTGATTTTTTTAAAGATTTAAAATTAATATAAATAGTTTAAAAATATTGTGTGGGAAACATTTTGAAAGACATTGAGCAAGAAATAGTTTTCTTTCTTTGTTTGTATTATTTTTAAATCTTTTAAAAAATAATTTTTCTTAAAAATTCGAATTCTTAACGGGTTTTTGAAAAAAAAAATTATAAAATATAGTGTAAATCTGTGTCTCCCAATCCGAATTTGCATGGTGTATAATAAAATTGTATGATTTGGAAAATACGAGGAGAGTTATATGTTTGGGTATTTTTTTTCTCTATGTTTCAGAAAAAGACTCTAAAAGCCTTCACCAGAAAGCTGAAAGAACTAAAAATGTTAGGTCTTTCGGTTCGCACGGAGGCCAAGAGCTAGACGAATCTTTTGAAGGAGAGGAACGATTTTTTTTTATTCTTGTTCTTTTCTCATCTAGATTCGGACACCTTTTTTTATGATTATTAACCAATGTTATCTAATTTTTCTGTTATGAATCAAAAGAAAATGGTTTCAATCAGTGTTATTAAATTTGGCTAAAGTTATTATTTTTACATTGAACATGCTATTAACTCGATATAAATCTAATTTAATTGATAAAAATGGGTTTAAGTGGGTGTTGTGCAAATTAGGAGAATCTAAGAGCTTCTCTTTCTCCTTGTTCGGTCATATATCTTAGGTTTATATTTTTTTAATTAATTCGTGTATATCAAATTAATTATATTATTATTTCCAAATAACATTTTCATATCTCTTAATTTATTTAATTATTTCTTATTAATGTTAAAGAGAATAATTAAATAAGAGGATATAAGAAAAAAATAAAAAAAAATTAGAGAATTTTATAATAAATAACAAATAAGTTTCTAAAATTTTTATTAAAATTAGATATTTTCATGTCTCTTGTTCTACTATTGCTCCCTCAAGTCTCGTATATAATGGTCTAATGCTAACATTGCCCATAAAACTTGAATTTTTTTTCTTTATTTCAATTTTTTTTTAGACAAGTGAAAACAAATAAAATTGGAATGTATTGCTGATGTGGTGAGAGTGTAACTTTTTCTTACAATTTTACGATCATATCTACATTGGGAATTTTTTACCCTTCACCTTCCACTAACATTTCTAGGGTTTAACTCGTCCACCACAACCATCTTTCGTCTTTCTTTCTTTGATAGTGCGTGAATCACACCCTAGAAGACACTGAAGTTGTTGCTCGGTGCTTCCTCCATTTTGATCTGTATATTTGCTTCGCAATTAGATCTAATTTACACTCAGAAGTTAGAACAAGTGAACAACGTTTCCTAATTGTTGTTACACGTGCGATACTATGTGCTAGTTCCTTAGGTTTTCAATTACTTTTTAATGAGGGGCTCTAATATCATTGTCAATTTAAAAAAAAATATGCATAAAAAAGTAAACTGCTTTAACCTCTTATTAGACGTCATCTTTCACAATGACCAAAGATGTCAATAGTGATTTTTATATGCGAAACTCGAAAAAGAACGCCAGATTTAGAAAAGTAGCTTTAAGTAGCAACTTAACAGCATGAGAGTACCAACTTTTATTATGTGTATCCTGTATGAGGGACAACAAAGAGAAAGAAAAGCTTTTTGCTTCTTTTGGGTTGCTCAACACCAATTTAATCTAATTTCTGACTGATTTGATGACATTAATACAAAGTCAAAAGCATGTTTAGTCCAACAAATACTCAAATTGATCATAAATTTACAAAGTCAAAAGCATGTTTAGTCTAACAAATACTCAAATTGATTATAAATTTGAAGTCAAACTAGCTAAACATGTCGTTTGAGGTAGATCTAAAATGCTTAGCGCAACACAAAGGTATTATTTTGGAAAAACCCAAACGAGTTTGATCGTTGAGTTGTTCGGTCGGTTTTTGTGTCAAGTGGTTCGACTGACCGGGTCTTAGTCTGATGGCACTAACAATAAAAGTTGTTAATTCAAAATCAATGCTGCGATTTGGAATAAAATAAAAATAAGTAAATCTCACTAATTTTATTGTTTTTAATGTTATTATTCTTAAAACATCTTTTGTTTATTTTTTTTTATTTTTGATGACTTTTTTTATATTTATGATAGTAAGTTTCAATGAAAGATATTTTAAAAATAATTTTATTTTTTAACTTTAGATTAATAAAATTAAATGAGTCCAAATACAATATCAAATATGCAATTTCAGTGATAATATTGGACAAAATCAAAATGGAAATATTTTTGTAACAAAAACATATTTCCATTAATATCTTTTTTGCATCCCCATGTATTATAATAAAAATATGTATATTATAACAAAAATATGTTTTTGTTGTGTGTTTAATATAACAAAAACATATCTCCTTTGTAAGGGCATTTTGGAAAAATAATTGATGCATCCGGGTGAAAATTGCAATTCCTTTAAATTTGGGAGAGTTAAGGCCCTGATGCAACTATAAAATGAAAAAAGGACTTGATTTAGAACCCATTCAAATGGTTTTCTTTTCATTTGGACTATGTTCACAAAGCTATTTCAGATCATTTTTAGTTTTTTTTTATTAATTGAAAGATCTTTTTTAGTTTTTTTTATTAATTGAAAAATTTATTTGATTGTTGGATAAATAAGTTTTTTTCAATAACTTTTAATATTTTATTATTAGTTTCTAATATTTTTTGAAATATTTTTATTTTCTTTTTATCCTTAAAATATTTATTCAATTTTCTTATTATATTTTTTAAATATGTTATTTTATATTTTTTAAATATTTATAATTTAATAAACTAATTTAGAAGTTTCTATCTTTTAACTTTTCAGTTAGTTTTACTAAAATTTATATTTCGTTTATAATTTCTCATATTTTATGTATTAAATGCGTAATCTACATGTGTTGGTTCTTCTTTGGGGGCATTCCCCTTTCAATTAAAACAAAATGCATTGGTTCTTCATGATTAGCAGCCAAATCAATTACTTTTAACATCTATTAACCTAAATGGATTTCTTCTAAAAAAAACAAAATGGATTTGAAATATGGGTAAAAAAAAAAACAGAATTTGTATCCTCTCTAGAATATGATCTTGTTGAAGAGTTTTCTTTTTATCAAATATAGATCCATCATCATTAGTTATAAGTAAGAAAAAAACTCTTCCACATGATCATATTCTATTAATGAAGATTTAATAATAAAAATTATAATTTTCTCTGTTTTTCATAATGATATCTTGTTACTAAATTATAATATAATCATACTTCTATTAGTTATAAGTATATAAAAAAAAACTCTTCGAATTTGATTTTATCATAAACTTAAATCAATCCAATCATGAACACTTTGATGCAAAATATTTTCATGTCATTTTCATTGACCATTATTATTATTATTAGAAGGGTATTTTTTTTTATACTTATATTTAGAAGGATATGTTTCTTTCACAAAAAATATTCATTACTCTATACAAAATGAAATAAATTTCCGATAACTTCCAATTAATTAACAGGGAAAAGAGAGTCGGAGAGCCTGCATGCTAAAAGTTGTAAATGTGACAATGTTCGTTACAAGAGCAAAGAAGAAACGCTTGAACTATCAACAACGAATTTCATTGTTCAACTTCTACTAATTTATTATATTTACTATACATATGATCATAATATGCTTAAGACTGATAAAAAGCACCCATGAAAACTCAATCAATAATCGAGCTTAGTTTTCAGTAAAATAAAAATAAAACCAAGCTTAGTTTGATCGCTAGTTTATTTAAATGTTGATTAACCATTGTTAATATTTGACAGGCACTTTCTTTCTGTCAAAAACAAAAAATCCATTTACATAAACAAAGCAAAAAATCACCAAGCAAAACACTATATATCCTAGATTTCTATCAATTGGAGGATTATTCTTTCACAATAAATCAAGATTTAAATTTTTATTAAAACTTAGAAGATATGCCTACATTAGTGTACATCATGTCGAACACCAAAAAAACATACCCAAGATTCCCTTTTATCCTTTGTGAGCTTTTTCTTTGATCCCCAAGTTGTGAATCTCGAATTATTGGAATCTTTGGCAACCCCACAATTCCAATGGTTGCTTCCAATTCAAAATACAGGGTACATTCAAATAGATAGATCCGAAATGGGGTATCACCATCACAGCCAATTTTCTCATATTTTAAATGAACATTCACCACCCCACGTCACTTATGTTGACAATGAAGCAATGAACACCGTGGCCCATTGGTGATCGTCCACAAAGGCAGCTAGAGTGAGTCATTGTCCCAAGTGGGTCATGTCTCAATTAATCTTACTTTGTTTGGATGGGTGGCTTCTTCAATCTCTCATTTTCTCTCTTCATCACAATTTGTGACTTCATGCATATCACAAATATCTTCACGTGAGTGGGGGAATTCTTGTCAATTTGCTCTTTAGATTTATGTGGGTTTCTCTTTTTCATTAGAGACGTAAGCAGAATGAAGAAGTAACTACTTGACAATAACGAGTAACCCCTGCCTTGACTAGCTACCTCAGTGGTTGATGGAACTAAAAAGGAAAAAAAAAATAATAATCTAGAAACAGAATAGAACATTAAGGTACCCTCTTTAATGTACTTAAGATTCCTTCCAAGTTCTAAAAATTTGATGAAAAACATGGATAATTAGTTATATTATAATTAAGAAAGAAATAATAGGTAACACTAAGGTACGGGCTTAAACCATATGAAAGGAGAGGATCATTAATCAAACATTGGCCTAACCTAATTTGGCTGGAAAATAAAACAATTAGTTGTTCAAAGGCCTGGTTTAAGTTAATTGCACAGAATTGATAATTATCCAAACTTGTCCCAATCAAACCCAATCAAAGTATTTGGGCTCTGCGGTCATAGATTTTGTGCTAGAATATGTATTTTGCGTATTTCCAAAAGTTTATGATAGCATCCCAACTCCCAAGATAGGCACAAAACCTGGAGGAAGAAAATATGGAGGAACTGGTATTTTCTTTGAATAAAACTTTGTTCTATACTGTCTTCATTTTTTAAAGATGTAGTCATAATTTGACTAAAGCAAGAAAACCTAAATAACTCGTTTTCGGTTGATCTTAAAATACCAGAACTTTAATCATTTGATCTATCTAGATATTGTTCAAACATTCTTCTTCAACCATTATATTTAGAACAATGTTTCCTTCTAACAATATCAAATAAATTAATAATGTTATCGATTGAAAAATATTCGAATCATTTGAATATAAAATTCAAAGTTTACAACTCAATAGCTTGAAAGATTAAAATGAAAATTTGTTCATTATCTCATTGTCAAACATACTTTCATAAGTTTCAATTTTAGTTACATGAAAAGATACTATAAAATAAATCTTTTTATTCACAATATGCTAAGAAGTTAGGAAACACCAAACACATCTATAGAATGACATATCTTCAACACTTTCAAACACCTCTTTATTGTGTTCCAATTAAATAATATTACTAGTTTTTTTTTTATTTTTATTTGAACACCTCTTTGATACTCTTTGGACATGAGTCAAGACACTGAATTGACACTTATTCTTGACTAAATACTTGTTAGACATTACTATCATACAAAAATAAAAAAAAATTAACTTATATTTTAAATATTATGAGGCTTGTAGCATTATTTTTGCTGACTCGTTTTAACTTTTAGGATATATGATTCATTTTATGTTGCTATTTTTGTTTTGTAAAGATTGTATTATGAAATGATCCCTCTTCGTATTATTTGAAAATTGTGAAACGTTATTAACAACTTTGTTTTTAGAATGTGAATGATATAAATCTTTATTCCCAATTTTATATATATATATAAGGGGTGTCGTAGTGGCCTATATTTTGAATATTAACCGTGTCTAATATCTGTATTCAGCATCGTATTTGATATGTGGAAGTCAGTACTTCATAGTTAAGAAGTTTTACGCTTTGAATTCTTAAATTTCTTTCGGTAATAGTTGTCATATATCATACTGAATGTAAATCTTCCTTAGACTATATTAACATTTGGAGAATCATTGATATTTTCAATTTTTAGATCATTTTACCTTTATAAGTCGACGATTCACTACATATTTAAAACTTCGCATTGTTTCACTGTTTCACCTGAGCTGTCACTTACCAAAAACCAAAACTAAAGCTAGAAACATCCTGATACATAAATTCCAAAATATTAATCAAATAATAATAATAATAATGAAAGTGCCGCTAATCTGTGACTTAATTTACAAGACCAGAGAAAATATACAGAACAAACATCAACAATAAGGTAACATCTGGCATCATGTTATTTACAGCAATATAGGATATGGCCAGATTAATAGATCTTATGGCATGGTTGATCCATTGTAGACTCCAATTGCTTCATGAAGGCACCTAATCAAATGCTTTCAAAGACCATCATAGTAACCACCAACGCTTATGTGAGCTCTGCTCATAGGAACACCTCTTGCTGCAGAAATTGCATCATTCAATTTGGTCGCATGCTGCACCACTTGCTTAATCCTCTGAAATCACAGTCAAGGACTACTTCAACACCAAACAACCCATTAAATAAAACACAATTGGACTAAAACCAGTAAACTATACAGTATTCCAAATTCCAATCATAGTAAAATTCCAAACTTGGCACAAAATAAGCAGACTTTTTCTATCCATAACATTTCCTAAACAAGCAGTAAAAAAAAAAATTTCATAAACAAATAACGCAACCCTATACTAAATCATACACAAACTTTTACTATTTCAACCAAGGTTTTAAAATTATGGTCACAATTTTGTCACTATCTTTGATATTGCAACCTATTCAGCCACAATTTCAGTCTTGTTGTGGTTGCGAATATTTCAAAGAACAAAACTTATGTGCAATTTCATTGGTGCTTTTGATGTTATTCTCTAATTAGAATTGGAGTTTTATGTTGATAATCTGCCAAAGGCTTTCACTAAATGTCTATGCAGATTACCAAGGTGAAACTTCAATTCTGATTGGAGAATTATACAAAAAGACCTATTAAACTTCAAAAACCTTGAGGTTGCAGCTAAAATTGTAGTCGAGGACAGTTTTTATAAAACTTTTGATTTTAAGATTTTTATAAGCAACAAACCAAATGAAAAAAATTGAGACTAGCTAACCTTGTCATCAGTATAGATCTGGAACCGAATTTTCTGATCCTTCTTTAGTTTGTTCCTCTGCTGGCTTCCAAAGAAGAGAACACAAATAGTAGCAGCAGCAACACCAAAAGAACAGATAGCTCCAACACCTGTCAAACTCCACTTCCACAAGTTGAAACCACTGTTGTTCTCTTCCTCCCAAGTGGTCTCCTCTTCTTTGTCACACACATCCTTCTCAATAACCTTCCTTCTGGGAGAGGTGATGATCTCCATGGCCTCACCTTTGTCCTCAAATTTCAAGGCACCGGCATCCATTGGAGGCAAGATCCCCCTTTTCATGTCCACAAACTCACTTTTCTCCTTGATCTTGAAGAAAACCTTCACTCTATCAGCTTCCACAGCCTCAAACTCCTTGGTTTTCTCTGATGGGGCCATAACAGCCACTTCCATAGGACTACTCTTGATGATGTCTTTCACCAAAACATCTTCTGGGGCCTTCCCAATTCTTGGCTCCAATTGAATTGGCAAAGGGACTAGTTGAGTTCTCACCCTTGGTGGTGGTGATGAGCAAAAGTAGTCCATGTCAAAGACACCCTTTGAGTCCAATTTTCCAAAGGAACTTTGCTTTTGCTTTTGCTTCCCACCCTCTTCATTGAAATCAAGGTAGCCATCATCAGAGAGAAACTCCCACTCATCAATATCCATGAGGGTGGTTCAAAGAGTGATCACAAGAAGCAACGAGGTTGGTTGATTGGTATGGTTTGACAAATGGAAAGAAAATTGATTACAATTTACAAGTTGGAATTTTGAAAATTGGGTGTTGATTTATTGAATAAAAAAAAGGTGGCTTTGGGGGAATTTCAATTGGGAATTGAAAGAGCATGCCACCATGGATGTGTCCTGATGAAACTCATAGGCCATCAGCATATGCATGGCTTGAGTGCTTATCTTTGTTGAAGATGACAAATTTGAGTATGGTACATGTGGGCCCCACCAAGGATAATTGCCTCTAAGACAGCATTCCTGGATATTTCTTTCCAATTTTCTATTGGATTATTAAACTCCCTTATAAGTACACCCAAAAAAGAGTATTAAAGTACACCAAAGAAATAAAACAAAACTTTATTATATGCCTAAATAATAATGGACGGTTTACTTAGGATAAAGCTCAGTTTTGATTCTGTGCGCAAAAACGAAGTAATGACTAAATGACCAAGCCAAGCAAATTAGGTTCTACCTTTTAGTTCTTATTTATTGTTATCAGCCGGCGATTTTGTAACAACTACAAGTAGAGAGGTGTTTTCACATGTGAAGAAAAATAAAATGAATCTTTTGTTGCATTTGTTCTGATCAATAGAGATAGAAGGGGAGAGACATTGTCGGTTGCTTGTTGAAAAAGACATAAAGAAAGTAAAAGAAGGAAGCTAGAGTGAGACCTCAGCACAGGACATTGACATTGTCCATAAGTTTGTACACTTTTCTGGCATATCAATTATTAAATAACACTAAAATGTAATATTGTCAAGTGGATTTTTTTATTAATTATAACTATGTCTTTTTCCTCGTTTATTGTAATACTGGCACCTTTATTTTTATTTACAACATTCAATTACTTAATTTATCATAATTAATCAACAAAATAATTAATTTAATTGATATAAAAAATTTATCTTAAATAAATATTTAATATTCTCCCACCATCTCTTCTAAAAATCACCATTATGTGCCTTTTAAAACAAATTACATAATTTACCATCCAAACAAATTTGACTCCACCGAATAATACAAATACATTTTTATATAATTTATTTTAAAATACATATAGGGACAGTTTTTAGCTGTTATTGTTTTAAAATTTAAAATTAACAAAATATTATATATTTTTAATGAAAAGAAAAAAAAATTTCAAAAACATAAAAAATCAAAATAAAACTTCTAAAACTTAATATTTAATGTACCAAAATAAATAAATACTAAAACATAAAAGAATCAAAGGTGACATTTAATATTTTATATAAGGTGAGGCTTTGTTTTGTTTGCTTGCTCCAGTGCATCACTGCGTTGTGTGCGAAAAATAAAGCTTTCATTTTTTTATTAAAATAAAAAAATAGTAAGGACCAACAAGTTAAAAAAAAAAAAATACTGGGAAAGAAAACAAAATTTTGGTATTTAAGCCTTAAATTTTTTAGGGACTATATTGTCAGTAAGTGAACCAGGTAAGGGACTAAACAACATTAACTTTTGTGTTCAATTTGACAGGGATTGATTCTTGTCATGCAAGAGGCGATGTCAGTCCTACAACACATATTTTGTGTGATATTTCTGTGGAGAAATTTCACAAAATAGTAGAAAGTTATAAAGTTGAAGTAATTTGTTTGAAAGTATAAATCCACAGTGAAACTTCAATTTAACCACAACATTTAATAAGTTAAGAGAAAGAACCATTTCTGCGGAGAAACTTCACAGAATGGTGGAAAGCTATGAAGTTGAAGGGATTTGTTTGGAAGATAAAATCCACGATGAAACTTCAATTTAACCACAACATAGAAAGTTTGTTACAAGCAATTTTTTTATCATTTAAATATTTAATGATTTCCAGTTTTTACTATTGGAGAGAAATTTAGTTATAATATATTTATAAAATAAAAAAGTTTGTATAATAATTTTAAAAAAAGGATTTATGTAAAAAAACTAAAATTTATAATAATGATGTTTTTATTACTTTTGTGTGTTAATATTTTGAATTTAAGTATCACATATTCATAAAATAGAAGTATTATGTGAATTTTAAAAATAAATGTGACATGCAAAAGTAAAAAAATTAAGATTGATAATTTATTCTATTTAACCTTTTTCACTTCAGACACTTCTTGTATATAGATACATGACTTACGAGAGGGCAGCCCAAGAGTGACAAATCACAAAAGCAATACTTACGGAAATAGTCTTTGGGAATTTTTGTTGGCCAATGGCCATGATAGAACAATTTTCTTATTACTTTTTTTTTATATTAAAAACAAATTTCTTTATTTTTTTTATTAAAAGTATATCGTAGGTGTGCAACATTTTTTAGTACTCTTCTAGCCTGAAGAAGTAATAAGCAATGAGAGGTAACAAACCACACTTGAAAGAAAAAGTGTAATATATCAAATTTAACCATCAATTGAAATTATGAGCACATACCAATTTAATTTTTAAAATTAAAAAAATATTATATTAATATGTTTGAAATAATCAAACGACAATAATTTGTTAGTTTTGAAGTTACTAATCAACAATTATTTTAGCCTTTAAAATTACAAAGCTAAAGACTAGTGACTTATATTTGAATTTCATAAATTAAAATGACATTTTTAATTTGTAATTTTAGAAATTATTAACTGCTACTCATAATTCCAGGGACTAATTTAATGTATTTATCCCAATGAAAAACGTTTCAAGACTCTTTCCTATCAATTCCACCAACAAAAACTTGAAATTGAAACATAGCAATAAACAAACACATGCATAAGAGAGCTGCAAGCTTCGACACTACCATAAGTAATTATCGCATGTTGCCTTAGTTGCCTATGCAAACAAACACATGAACCCTGTTCTGCAAGCACAAGGATGCAAGTATACTAGGAAGAGTGCTATCAACACACTTCTAACACGATCTTTACTTATTAAAAATTATAAAATCATTAATAAATCTCATTAACTACTAGTCAATAATAGAAAATATGTTCAAAATAGAGTATTAGAAAGTGTGTTACTAATAAATACAAGATAAATCTTTAGATTAATAGACAAATAGATGATAGATAATACCTGAATTGAATTTTTCTTTTTTCCAGACTTTGAAAACAATGCAAGTTGGTTGAGCTTCAAAGTGCTTTAAGTGGGGCTAATGTGGGTGTTGGGGAAAGGTAGTTGAGAAGGATGCTTCATGCTCATATCACAATGATGTGTATGATTTCATTCAGAAACAACTAACTTACATGAAAGGAAACAATTCTCAAATTTACATGCTTGTTTGCTTCCTCCCAAAGCCCAGCTTAAAATATAAATCAACGTTTGGCTATTAATACTACAGCAAGATTAGCAAGAGAGAAGAAGACTATGTGTTGCCAAGCTTCACTGCAAGCTTGAGGATATTAAAATTATTTGATAAAATAAACTCTTAAGTACCCTCAAAATGACATAATAATAACAATATTACTCCATGTTTCTTTCATAGACATACTGAATAGGTTTGTAGTTGAATTCTCATCACTCATCATGCTGGTTGATTGACTAATAACAATATTACTACTTGGTGCAAACCCTGATACAAGCAGACAAGTCAATGGAGGTAAATTGGGTAAAATAATATTATCAAACATTGAAGTTTCTTACACTTCACTTGCGGAAAAAATGTTGCTTTTAAATAATGTAAAAAATTCTTAAGGGGTTTCCTAAACTATCAATTATAGGAAACAACAGGATCTTGAAACTTATGATTCTCACAAACAATCAATAAACAATAGATAATGTTTTGTGTATCTTTCTCCATAGGAAGACTTGTACCTTTCTTCATAGGAACTTTTATCCGGTGCACTTTGATTTCCTTGAAAGAGAAGAGAAATAAGATTTCACTTCCTTAGGCCTTTCTTTTCTGCCTCTCTCCATTCGTGATGGTTATGGGTGAGAGATAACACTTTTTTGGTCCTTATTTCACGTTAGTGGGTATTAAGCTTCTTTTATAACCACTACTCCCATCAAGTATCAGTTAACTCTAGAAATTTCTCCTATTAAGCCCAATTATAATTTAACCCTTAATAGTTAATTATTTACTTATTAGTCCCTATATAAGTTACATGTCTTTCACATGAGACATTAATTCTAACAAATAATACATTGTATATTTACAAACAAGAATTGGGATATGCTTACCTGTCTTTCTTTTGTAAAATTCCAAAAGGGAGAGAAGATTGTTTGGACCGTGATATCTCAACCTTGATGTCTGGTTCACTAGTAATATTGCAGGCAAGCTGTGGATTCCATATTTTGAAAAGAAGCTACACAACAAAACAAATGTTGACATCAACATACATTTATAAAGATAGCCTATTGATCATGTCATAATTTCTGCTAAATTTCAAATTCATGTATAAAATAAAAAGTAGAAAAATGAAAAGAATGTATATATTACTTATTGCATTAGCCTAACAGGAAATTGAGAAATGCTAGCAGTTGTGTGAAAAATCCATGCAGGTTTTCACTCCTTAATTACAAGGCTTATGTTTCGTATTTAGTGGATTCCACATGGCTTTCATTTATTCATATAGAATTTGTTAAAAAAAAGTGTGTCAGAGAGAGTAGCGTTAGAATTCCTTAATAGGAAATTAGATATTGTTGATCCAGGAATAGAACTAACCACTGCAAATTACATGTCATTGCCAGAGTAGGCAAACAACATACAAAAAAAATAGTTTCATCCTTATTTAGAAACTTTAAAATAGAAGAAGGGATAGCTTCAAAACCTTGGCAAAACTGATGATTTCTCAAGAACCAAATGTTCTACTTGGAGAAACGTGGAACTAAGAATTTCAAATTGAGGAAGAATTTTACGAGAAAATGGGCACCAAGAAGCATAAAAGAGTATAGACGTATACTCTATCCTCTTTATGTCAGACAAAATTCCTTCAACAAAATTTTCGTCCACCTAAACAAATCAAAAAGAAAAAAAAAATCATTAGAATGTGCAAATTGTTACAAGTCTATAACAGTAAATCTTCATATCTTTGTGACTACTGCCTCCTTTCCTAAATATAAGATTCTTTTAATTAATTCATACCCTTTAAGAGAGTTAGTTAATTAATTCAATAACATTAAATTTGTTAGTAATTTGTTTATTATTTTTTCAAAATTATCTTTAAAATTAATGGAACTTATTATCTCTCTTTTTATTTAATTACTTTCTATCTAATTAATTAATGTGTGCTAGTTTTTTTCTTCAATCCTTATAAGAAAGAGAATGCATTCATCCTTTTAGTTCTTAGCATTTATTGTAAAGTAATTAAAGGTATTTTGATGAAAAAATAAGTAATGCAAAAGTCAACATGAAAAGAATCTTATAAAATGAGAGAAGAAAAAAGTCTTACATTTTAGGGACAGAAGTAGTATTTACTCAAATCTATAATTGGTATTCAGACTAAAGCTAGTGTGAGTGACTTGATAGAAAATTGAAATAATCAAAAGATTATCTATTTTCCTGAGGAAAATATAATCATCCGAAGATTTAACATGATCTTTTTTCAAGAATAGAATACAATGACAGTTGTTGCAGTGGTTCTGAAGATGCTAGAGAACATCGTAAGAGTTAACAACACTATATAGCCATCTATAAAAAATTTAATGCTAAAAGTAAAATAAGAAATTTATGCAATCTCCTCATGAATCAAAGCCATAATTCACACACACACACACACACATATATATATATATATATATATATATATTATCACAATTAAATTATACATATGGATCACTCTTTAGAGGTTATTCGAGGACATCAAATGTACATATTTTATTGTTATACCAGTGAGACCATGCCATCCAGTAAGAATAAAGTCAACTAATTCTCAATCAGCTACAAACAAAACAAATAAGACCCCAAGATGGTTCCACAGAAGGCTTCTATTAGATCACCAATCCTAAACTCACAAAAAGCATTCCTCAATTTTTTTGCTTTTAACTAGACAAACTCAAGTTGATGCCAAAGGATCCAAAAAAAAGTCAAAGACCACAAACAATATACCATCCTGGTCATGAAAACATTGGTAACAACTCCATTTTCAAAAATATTTTTAAAATTTTTCACTTCTCTGTCACAATCCTAGCCATGACAAGTACAATAGTTATTCGTTTACAAGCAATTAAGCGTAGCAATCTTTATCCTAACAAAATCTTTAAGGTCCAAGGCACTACGATAAATTCAATTGTTTGCCATAAAAAAAAAAGCAGTTTAAAAAAAATAAAATAGTTAACCAAAATAAGGAAATATGAGAAATTATCTCCAAAAGCCTGCAAAGTCAAGACTTCAAAACCATTCACAGGTATGAAGTTGTCCCTATTAATGAATAGCAATATGAATCAAGCAACATGATTCAGGTCGGTTAAATATCAAAGTATCCAAACATTGAAACATAAAATCTAATAAAACCAGAAACATAGGAACAAACAAACACAGAGCACAAAACAAGCTCAACACATGGAAATTAACAAAAATCTAAAAAACGAGGTACCATGAAGGAAGGAGAAAAGTAAAATGGCAAAACGGGAAAAAAAAGAACGAAAGGTTTTAGAGTCTCTCTCTCGTCTTTGTTTTATTGTTGTATATTGTGTTAGGAACCTTTCCAGCTCCCTCCTCTCTCAGACATTCATATGCTTAAAAACTATTAGGATTATCCGTACGGATAATGCAGCGTTAAAGAAGAAACAATGTGTGAGAGATGAAATAAAAGATATAATGGGTAATTAAGATTTAAAAAGGAAGATTGGGGTGTACTTATCAAAGTCGGGTGCAATTAGGAAGTTTCTGATCTTAAACAGCCATCAGCAAATAAAAGAGGTAATTTCCAGTGTACGTAGAAAGAATTGTTTTATCATGTAGAAAGATTAAGATGTGTTTTTGTTTTCAATAGCCATTGTTTTTTGAAAAGTGGAAAATTCCACACTTTATTTATTTTTTAATCTTGTATTACTTTTTTTTTTTCCTGAAAGGATCTCTTGTCCGAAAGCCACAAACTAACCTATGAAACATTGAGATTCATTTAGAGAACGTTTATTAGGGGATAGATTTTTTCATATCGCAAAAATGTGATTTTTGAAAAAGAATAAAATATGTTTAGTTAATTTTAATATGCTTTATGAGAATATTTTTGTAGGAAGGAACCTAAAATTGATTCCCAAAAATCAAGTTTTCTGACAATCATTTTGTATATCAAACACACGAGAATTATAATTTTATATTTTAAGATTTATGAAAAAGTAAAAACTTCCTATCAAAGGAGATTAATCTCTCCCAATAAAAGTCGAGTCACACATCGAACTCATAATTATATGTTTAAGATATAAGATTATTTATCAATTATGTCACACCATATTAATTTTAATCTTATATTATTTTTACACTTTTATAATATTAGGAAGCATGAGGGTTAAACATGCACATGGAATGAGTAAAAAGATTAAAAAAAATTAAATATCATTTTTGATTCATTATGCTTGATTTTTTTTGCAACATTAAGTTTTATTTATTTCTTTATATTCATTTCTTATGTTTTTAGTTAACAACATTTAATTATAATAGTGTTAGATGTTGTTAAAAATGAAACTTTTAAACTTACTGTAACAACAAAAAGAATTGAATCTTAATGGATCACAAGTAATAATTAACCTATTAAAAATTAAGCAAAGATAAAAATATAACAAAAAAGTCATGAATATTACCTTAAACTTTTAAACGTTTTAAAAGTTTAACGTTAAATATTTTTAATTTATCAACTAATCTATATAACTTTTAAAATAATTATTACAAAAATTAATAAACATATCATTTGAGTTCTGAAGATGTATAAATTTATCATATTAGTTCCTAGTGTAAGAAAATTAATTAAAAAATATATTTTAAAGACTAAAATAATAATAAATTATTAAGTTTAAGGATTTATTTAAGATTTTAATGACTTATTTTTTGTTCAGACCTTAAAAAAATGTGACAACGCATCCTTTCACGACCAAAATCATGTTTTCATCAAATAATTAAATAACAATAACAGAAAATGTTAAATAAATAGTTGACATTTCTTTAAACTATTTTTTTTAGTTACTAAGAAAACTATTTTTTTTAGTTACTAAGAAAACTATAGTATAATAATATATTTTTAAAACGTATGCTAATAATATAAAATGAACAATAAATTTATTTTTCTTATCAATAAATTATAAAAAATAACTAGCATAAAAATCAAAGTATCACATATACTCAAACCAAATTGGATTGTATATGACTACACAAGTCTTTTCTAAGTCACAACAAGAAATGAGAAAAAAAATAAAACATAAAAAAAGGTTAAAATATTTCTGAAGTGACGCCTACCTATAAAGCATAAAACCCAAGCGCGTTGCTTCCTCTGATCCGAAACGAACCTCAACAACGCTGAACGCAGAAAGGGGAAAAAGGGGATTAGGGTTTAGGAAGCAGCGACAACAATGGATTTCACAGCGGAGAAGAAGGAATCAGAGAGCAACACCGAAAATGCTCATCCAACAACTTTAGATTCTTCTTCTCAATTGGCATCGGCACTTGATTCCAGCAACAAAGAAATCGAAGAACGACAAGCTCGTGAACTCAAAGCCGGTCTTCACCCCCTCAAGGTTCCTCTCTCTCTCTCTCTCACACACACACACACACACTTCTATTTTCATTTCATCACCACTCAATCGCTCAAACACTTCCAACAATTATTAGTATTGCTGTTGTTGTTAGAATAAAATTTAGATACGTTTTTGGTGCTTTTCTCCTATTAGAACGAGAGTTTCAACTTGATAATCTATAGTGGGATATGTAAACTTTTCATTACGCGGATTACTGAGATGAAACTTCAATTTTGATTAGAGAATGGGATCAAAAGTATATGAAGAACTGTATCTAAGTTTTGTCTATTATTATGTGTTTGTTCCTTACATTGGGATAATTTTGACTTTGAGCCTGGTCTATGGTTTTGTATTTGGGACGAAGTGGTTTGCAATGAGAAGTTGGTGACTGATATCTAGGATTTTTATTTTTTAATTTGTTTTTTGAATTTTGGTGTTTTTATTGGAGAATGGCAATTTAAGGGCCTGACTGATGTTTGCACTAACGCATAAACATGCTGAGGTGCGATGTGATGGCTAAAGTTGGAAGTTTCGGATTGTGCGTATTTATTATTTGCTGAGGAAGATGATAAAGAAATTAAAATTTTGGATTGGTTCTTTGTTAAGGTTTTGTGTAACGGTATCCTGCTTTGATGTATCACTATGATTCTGGGATCTTTCAATTTGACGTAAGGAGTGGTTTTAATTCTGGAAGAGTTGATTGAATGCTGTGTTGGCTGCTTCTGCTTTGAAGTAGTTATATAAGAGATGGTTATGCACAGGATTAGATTGTGGATCTTGATGATTTGACATGCTTGTTGATTACGTATGGTAGTTATGTTTGTTTCACTCTATCTTTTATCCTGCTTTGAGGCTGTTAGTGCAATTTGAAATTTTGGTGGATTTATTTTGTGTTGGTGGTGATTTCTGTGAGCAGCACAAGTTTGTCTTCTGGTACACGCGCCGAACACCTGGAGTTCGAAATCAAACATCATACGAGGACAACATAAAGAAAATTGTTGAATTTAGTACGGTGAGGTCTTTGCTTTGTTGATGCTTGTAGTTGAATCTGAGTTCATACTTCATTACAAATTTTCTTACCTTGTTGATTTCGTGATTGTATGTATTAATAGGTTGAAGGATTTTGGGTCTGCTACTGCCATCTTGCTCGTCCCGCTTCTTTACCTAGTCCAACAGATTTGCACCTTTTCAAGGAAGGAATCCGTCCTCTATGGGAGGTAGATACTTAAAAGTAGTAGCTGAAGTTGCATTTCTTGCTGATTGAGAATTTATAAGCTGTTCCTATTTTTCTAGGGGGTGGGGGAGGGAGAGAAGGGGGAAGGTGTATCCTTTAGATATCTTTTAATTTTCACTGACACACTGCATGATTATTCTTCTGAAGGACTCTGCTAACTGCAATGGTGGTAAATGGATTATACGATTCAAAAAGGTTGTCTCAGGTCGTTTTTGGGAGGACCTGGTAAGTGCAAATATTTTCATCTGTAGTATTTTGTATATTCCTTGATAAAATGTATGGGTATGGCATGATTATGGAAAATATTAACACTCTAATTTATTGAGTGATTATTTTAATTTGTACTTGCACTTTTTTTTTTTTAATCTCAATGGCCTGTTTTGATACATATAGTTGATCTGATCCCACTCAGTAGCCTAAGTGTTGGTTGTTGTCGTTAATATCTAAATTTTTCATTAAAATTAGATGAATATTAGCAACACACTCTAATACACCCATTTTAACACACTACTATTGGTTCCAATTTATTTAAAACTACAAAATTTTGAGAGACTTGCTGAATAAGAAGTAAGACCTGCAAAAAAATGTGATTTCAAATAAATTTCAGCGAATAGTAGTGTGTGTTCAAAAGAGTGTTAGAATGTGTTGCTAGCATTTCTCCTAAAATTATTTATGGGCCTCAAATGTTTTGTTATTGATTTTCACCACTGAAACTGAAGACAGAAACCTACAATTCTGAAGTTAATTGACCAGGTAAAGTACCATTTGGAATCTCTCTTGTTCGGTTATTTTGATTCCATGAGCTGTAACATTGATTGATATTATATTTCTGTCTTCTATTGTTGGAGACTTGAATTTTTAATAATACTACATACTAAGTGCAGGTTCTTGCCTTGGTGGGTGACCAATTGGATTATGGGGATAACATATGTGGTGCAGTACTTAGCATTCGATTCAATGAGGATATATTGAGTGTCTGGAATCGCAATGCTTCGGACCATCAGGTTGGCATTATTATGGACCCTATTTGTATTTACATATGTACATTATGCACGTCCTTAGTATTGTTCCTTTTTTTTAGAAGCATCCTTAGTATTGTTCCTGCTTTCTCATTACAGGCTGTAATGGCTCTGAGAGATTCAATCAAACGTCACTTAAAGCTTCCACATAGCTATGTTATGGAGTACAAGCCCCATGATGCCTCTCTGCGAGACAATTCATCTTACAGGAACACTTGGTTGAGAGGCTAGAGATTCAATTGTGTTCTTGCCAAAGTCCCCGCCGTGGAAGCTACATTGCATATTGGTGCAGCTTTCACTCAGCCAGTTAATCATTGGCTTCGGTCTAGTGATAGTGATGGTGCTGGGTGTTCCAGGACTGGTTTCTGTCTTTTGAATTCAATGTACGACAGCTACATTGCTACTACTTTAAATAGTTTCATTTGGTTACTTGCGGTTCACTCTAATTTTGTGTAATGTGTCTCTTAGTTTTTGTAAATAAACTCGTTCGTCTTGTTGCTTTTCACCTCGCTTATGGAGAGAATCATGGCTTTTCTCTCCCATGATGTATGATAGATTACTTCTGTAGCGCATTTTTACATAAAGGCATTAATCCTTTTAACTGAGACGATCAATATGGCGGGAAGGGATCAAGTCTCCTACTGTGGGAAAATTATTTCCTACAGTTAGATGTATCAATTTTTAAATCAATGGCTCATTTTTTTCTTTCTTTTTTCTTATATTTTCCAATTTTGCACAATTAGTTTCCTGGTTGTCGGTTTGATCTAGTTTCAACTGAATTTTTTTCATTGGTGTGTGGTGGCCTTGTGGTCGCATCTGGTTGGGAAAGTGGATTTGCAAATTTGGAGGAGAAAGAAAAAAACGAGAAAAGACAGAAAGGGGAGGTAGATTGTTGAAAAAAAAATAATGAAATGTCGTTTGCTGGAAATTGCCTTTGGCAGCGGTGCACACTGGTCTACGACGGTGGGTGTAAGGAGGAAGATGGAGGTAGAGTGAGGATGGAGATAAAAAGGATAAAACGGGAAAAAAAGAAAAAATGTCACCCATCAGCTAAACAAAAAAATATAGAAATCTAATAATTACGAAGTTGTTTTCCATGGTGAGAGACATGAGTGAGAAGGCCTCCAAACACCAGTCTCCATCTTAAACTGGTATCTCCATTGAATTGTTGCGAGTGTCTCAATTCTGGATATTTTAGAGGGTGTACACAAAATTAGTCTTTTGAGATTTAGAATTGCTGGCAATTATAAATTTTGAAATTACAACAATAAGAATTAAAAAGATTTGTTTGATAGTTTTAGGATTAAAATGATATATTTAAAATTTCAATGACTTAATTGATTTAGACTCAGTTTCTGATGTTTATTGCTTTATGCTGTTTGGTTTCATGTTTATCTAAATTCATGTTAAAAAATTAGCTAATGTGATTTTAAGTAAACATTTACTTGTTTAATTTCGAGTTGAATAATTGATTGGTTTAATGTAATTTTTGATAGCTTTTGCATTAGATAAATATTTATATTGAAATTTGTTACTAGCTTGAGTGGTGAGTAGTTTGCATAAATCTTTAGTTGTACCTTTTTACCCTCATTCTATTAAAAAAATTATTCATTCACATCAACATTGAAATTTCACGTAATTTGTCCATATTAACATGAAAATACCGCATCTTTCAACATGAAAATGATACATCATGATCAAGTGACGTTCAACTAACAATTAATGGATTGAAGGACTAAAATTGTGTAATTTTAAAAATAATCAAAATCACAGATTTAAAAATAGGGGACAAAAATTGTGATTAAAAACTTATGGGAAGACCAAAATTTCAATTTAACCATAAACTTGATTATAATCTTTTGCTGCACTTATAGCTTATATTATATGTACTAAACGCAACAAGCATAGCAACTCCACCCAAGTAACACTGTAGTACAACTTTAGTTTGTCATTAGAGTTACTGTAAAAGTAGTTACAGCATGACTGTGATCTAACACATAAGTCAAATGACATTGCATACACCATCTGTTAATACATCATCTTTAGGTAAACTATCCTAAACAGATGACTGGAGCCCGATGATACCTGATCAACAATTAGCAATTGTCAGGTTTCAACACACAAAGCAAGTAGCAGCAAGCTGTATAAAACCTAACTGAACTCTATATGTCACATACCTTTTCTGTCATTCTGTGTTTAACCTAACTTATTTACTGACTGTAATACTGTGTGCATAAGAATGACTATGTTTACAACTACTTCAACTATATGGTCTATAGTAACTTATCCTGGTATGAGTCAATAACGTTCTATCATCCAAACTAGAATGTTTTTCTACAATCCTGCCTATTTAATGGTTTGACAAGAAAAAAAATTCATATTAGAGGCACCAAGCCACTAACAAATTATGCATGCAATGGATTAAACTTGTGGAATAGATTATAATTTGTTAATGTCCGGAAACAATCCGAAGAAAAGTGAGCATTACCACATGCTACTCTTGCACCAGCATTCCCAGTAGTCTTGCTGAGTTCATGCCCACCTGTTTTACAATAAACAAAAAGTCAAAAGCTCCTAAAAATAAACAGCGAAAGCTGTGGACTTTATCTATAAAAAAGACTAGAACGCTAGGGCAAGTGGTGAACAGAATTTTAGTCCATCCTGAACTCTAGAAATTCAAACAAGCTCAAGAAAAAAATCACATCTCTATTCTCCAGCCATTAGCTCAAACAAAACCAGCAACATCATGCCAATAGAGACATTAAAGGGGAACCAACAAGGACTCATCTGAAGATTACACAAGCATAATACTGAAATATTAGGAAATATAAGGTGGGTTGGATGGTTAAGGGAGAAGGGAAGGGGGGGAAGATTGCGGGTTCGATCCCCTTTGCTAACAAAAGACATTTGCCAATAAAAAAATAGTAATACTGAAATATTAATTGGAAAATCTAAACAGCAATACTAGGTAGCTTTGGTTACTGTCCTCATTACCTAAAATGCAGATATACAGTGGAGCCTCTTTATGATTTTTCAATACTAAATAATACAAATACAAAATTATTCCAATCTTTTTTATCCAGGACAAGAAGTGACTTCATATATAGACATAATCATTCCATGGGTGCCAATATTCCTCTTTTTATTTATTTATTTTTATATTTTTTTGTATGATAACCATCCCAAAAAAAAACTTCAGCTTTTACTAGTGTAGTGCATCAAGAAAAAATCTTAGGCAGCAATGGACAATCCACTAACCAGACAAGAATTCAACTTTTAGTTCTCACTTAAAATTGCCCAAACTTCTGGACCTCCATCACATCCTTGCAGTGATTTTTAAACCTTTGATCTACAAGGATGCCTATTATGTGATTGCCCCCATTTGTTTAGGCCATCATCATTATGGAAGTCACTAGCCTCTTAATACTTGTAAAATATTATGTTGCGAGGTTAGTTTGAATCTTAAAATGTTACAACTTTCTGAATCACTATTAATGGGGATTCAACTGTATAACAAACACGAAATACATTCTTTTAGGGGTGGGAGGAATAAGTTGAGAAAACTTTGTTCTAAATAACATATGTCACCCATATGTTATAAAAATAGGGAATTTAGACATTGGAGTTACTCACCATTTGGGGTTAGTTACTAAACTTCATTAAATGTACTAGTTGGTCCTTGAAAGTTTATGAAATTTGATACATATTTATATTAGTTACTCACCATTTGTTCTAAGTAATTTACACATTAAGCTTACCACATCAAGCATGAAGGGTACTCAATACAACTTCCTATCATAGGAAATTCTTTTGATGAAATTATAATACAAAACAACATGACTATGGGAAAAGAAAGGCTACATTTTAAAGTTTGAACAAGAGGAAACCAAGTGAAACATGATCTGAGGCCAAATTTTAAAATCTTACCCCTTCCAAGATCATCAGGATCAGCATGCACAACAACGGCCCTTCCAATTATGGAGTGAACTCCAGTTAGAGGAATCTACATATTGAAAGTGAGAAAGAGGAAATTAAGTGTTCTAGACCCAATTAAACTACATTCAAATTTCATAAACAAAAATATCAACCAAATGAAAACAATACAAAAGGAAAATCAACATTGCAGAACACAAGCACATTTGAACATGTGATTGATTTAATTGCGCAGATGGGTAAATCAGATCACATGTGATGATTATCTAAAAGAACAAAGAGAATAGAATCACCAAAGTGACACCAAGTAAACATCACATCACAGAACACCCAGAGTTCAATTCTTTACCTGTCTATCTCTAATAGAAATCTCAGCAACTCCTACAAAACAGAAAGCTCTTTGGAAATTTCTGTGCAGACAACTCGTAAAGAATAGTAAGAAATATCAAAATAAATATGAAAAAGAAAGAAGATAATACCATCAGGGCCTGCAGCAATGTTGCCCAAATCACCAGCATGGCGCTTATCATCTGAAGGAGCCCCATGATCCTTCTTGAACGGATTGAAGTGAGGACCTGGGGTAGAGGAGGTTAAAACTAAAAAAATTTAATTGAAACAGTTGCATGTTTAACTTAGATTACCTTTCAGAAGGAAAAAAAAAAATTTTATATGTATAATTTTGATATTACATTTCAATCAATTAGTAGAAATCACTCTAGATATATGAACTTTTTTTCATCAGCAAATGTTAGTTGATAGTTTGTTAGTTTTTGTTAGTTGGGGATTCAAACTCACGACCTCTCCCCCCTCCCTTCTTCCTTCAGCACCAAGACAACCTTATAATCCCTACTCTAGACATATGAACTTAAAAGTAATTATTACAAAAGTCAATAATTTTTAACTATATGACAATCCATGATTGGATGATAATATAAAAAAGCCCTTGCACAGAAAGTGTATTTCAATCAAATTCCTTTTTCATAAGTTCTATAATTGAATTATAAACCATTATGCACACACACAAAGCAAGTCAATCCAAAACTGAATCCAGCCAGGCTTTCTTTTCAACTATTGTCAATCTTCCTATTTTACAATTTTAAACCCTCCCTTTTTCATTTTCCTACAAAAGATAGGTGTAAGAGGAAATTGTAAAAGTTTGATGATGATAATCATTCATGAAGAGAAGAGAAGAGAGAACCAGTGGAGTTGCAGCCATTGGTGGTGTCACCAAAAGCATGAATATGGAACCCATGAAAGCCTTGGGACAACCCTGTCACTCTCCCTGTCACATGGGTGGTCCCTACACAATAATCACAATGAAACACCAATAAGCAACAAAACATTCCTAACTGAATAAACACACTCACTCAGAGAGAGAGAAACCATTGGGGTGCTGAAGAAACTGAAGAGAGCCTCTAATGTTGTTGTCTCCGATGATGATAGCCACACCTTTGACGGTTCCCTTTGCAGCTTCCATCTCATATGTTGTTGTGTTTCTGCCTCCTCAGCTCCGAACGAAATGATCCTGTTAGGAAAAAAACAATGAAGATAGTGGAATACACTAATCTGTGTTCGGATGGTTAAAAAACACAGAAAAGGAAAATAAAATGGAATATTATTATTATATAAGAGATTTCTTTCTCTTTTTTTTTAATCGTTTTGGGCTTCGAATCGAGAGGAATATATATATATATATATATATATATATATATATATATATATATATATATATATATATATATATATATATATGACTAAGAGTAAAAAGAAAAGTATATATTTATTTTGCTTTTGATTGAAAGAAAAAAAAGAAAAAAATGTCTCTGTTAAATATTTTTATGATGTAGTGACTATGGATGTGGATAAATTTGTTGTTTTAAATGAATTGTTTTTCTCTTTCATTTTGTTCTTACAAGTTACAAGATAAGAGAGAGAAAAATCTAAATTAAAAACTCTTTACAGGTGTATATACTTTTTATTCTATAATAATAATATATGAGTGTGTGCAAAAAATTTACACTACTCAATCAATTATAAATTTTGTTAGAGATGATTTTTTAAAAGTAATTTTTATCTAGCTGACAATCTTTCAAATTTTATCATCATAAATTAGAAAAATATATTTCATTATAAAATTTATCTAGTTGACAATTCATTTAAAATAACAAATTAATGAGGCCTAAAAATCTTAACCAATAAAAAAAAGGTTAAAAAATTATTAGAATGCGTTACTACCCTTTTGTGTTATGTATTGCACGGTAGAGTTCCTAGTTATTTTAATCTCTGTTAATATTTTTGAATTAAGAATAAAATAAATTCAACCCCTCCAATCAGATGCCAAATGGTCGGTGCCCAATTAATAGTAATCAAAACCGTTCAATAATTTGAGGATTTAATCACCGGTTAAACTCAGTGCTTATGGCATTTGGAACTTCATGCACTAATTAAGATTTCCCTTAATAGCCACGTTAAGAGAGGAAGGGATAAAATAAGAGTTTCTTCTTCTTCTTCTTCTTCTTCTTCTTCTTCTTTGATTTCTCTGTTTTGCATTCCCATCCAACTAGTAATTACTATTAGTTTTTTTTATGAGTCTTGTGATTATTGTTTTTCATTAGTATTTTTCGATTGTTAAACATAACTAGAATCGTAGAAGAAAAGAGAGACATAGAATATGAGAGAAATAATAAGCATTCATATTGGGCAAGCTGGAATTCAGGTTGGTAATTCATGTTGGGAGCTATATTGCCTTGAACATGGCATTCAACCTGATGGAACAATGCCCAGGTCTTATATTTTTTTCTTCTACTCCCTACGTCCCTTTTTATAAGATATTGTTTTCTATATATTTATTGCATTTTAGGCAATTCTTAAATACTCTCACCTGGCCTTCAATTTTTGGTTAGAATAATTTTTTTTTTTGGAAAAAATTAATTTTGAAACATAATGTAGCAATTTCTTTAAAATTAATCCAAGGCCAAGATCCAATTTCTATGTCACATGTTACGTTGATTTACTAGGTGCAATATATTCTGGGGATACCTACAAGTTTCTTGATTCTTTGGGTGCGTTTATGATCAATATATTGCGATTCAAATGCCTGTACATTGTTATATATGATTAACGTCGTGTCATGTCATGCATGCCTGAGCTTTGTATTGGATCATTGTAGCATTAGTGATCCTTTATTTTTTGTTAGTATCAATCATAGGAAAGCTTCTTTTAATCTATTTTCAACTTTTGCTTCCTTAATTTTCTCCTTTGATCATTCCTCGGACTTAATTTTTTCTGAAAAAAGAATTGCGTTCTATTGTTAGTTTTTATGTTTACATAGTGGGGTCATTTATAGGCTGTGCTTTAAATTAAAGTATCAATCAACCTAGCACATTACATGTTTATTTCTAAATTATTACGTTTCTGGTTTATGTATCATGTATTCCATTTTATCATTCTATGATCATTTTTGTGAAGTGTATTAACATGAATTTCAATTAAATGCATTGCGGGCTGCGGCGATGTGCTTCCCTCATGGATTGATTAAACCTTCCCTGGATTTGGAAATCTTTGTTAATTATGTGATAATGTAGTAATTGACATGTCAAAATCAATTTTGACAAATTTATGGCCTTAACTCAAATAAGGAATTTCTTTAGCTATCTGCTCTTAGGTGATGTAATATCATTGCAGATCCATAGAAAAGGTGATCTAAAGTCATGTAGTTAGCTAAGCCATTTCAGTATAATATAGTCCCTTTAATTTTTTCATTTCCACACATAAAAGGTGCATCACTTACAAGGCATTCAACTCTTAATTTCATCTTTGTGCCAAGGTATTGCTTGTAGCTAGTGATTTGCACTCAACTTAGAAACACAGATAGCTACCAACTTATAGACTAGGTCTATATATATTCCTTCCACTTTCTATAGTTATGTTTCTGAAATAACTATGTTTAAACTTGCTTTTAGAAACCTTATGAGTCAACACTGTGGGTTCTTATAATTTTTTTGTTCTGTTTCTGTTGAGTTTCTTATTAGCTGATAGCTACTCCATTTCCTGCCACCCTTTATTTCTTTAGTCACATTAATACATTTTATGAGCGCCTTTTTATTGGCAATCTTTGAGGCTTCAAAAGTGGATCCGCTATACTGCTTTTCTTCACATTAGTTGAAGGGTTGAAATCAAATGGTTAATTGTTGCTTCATTTACCTGTATTTTGTCATAGAATATAAAGAATGAAACAAATTGGAGCTCAAATTTGTAATAAAATGATTTTTGTTCCCACCTTTTAAGCTTTAATTTTCTCATTAACTTAAAATCAGACCTTGGTTTTCTAACAAATACTATGTAATTGTTTCTCCCTTTACTTTTTTTGGCACTGATTCATAATTTCATGTACATGTGCTTGCAGTGATGGTTCAAATGATGCACATGATGCTTTCAACACCTTCTTCAGTGAAATTGGAACTGGCCAATATGTCCCAAGGGCATTATTTGTTGATCTGGAGCCTAGTGTAATTGATGAAATAAGATGTGGTCCTTACAAACAACTCTTTCATCCAGAGCAATTAATGTCTGGCAAGGAAGATGCTGCTAATAACTTTGCAAGGGGACATTACACAGGTCAGTCACTTCCTAAAAAAATTGGGTATGTTCTATCTGACAGTGTCACTTATTTGGTGTCTATATGCTGCAGTTGGAAAAGAAATTGAAGAGCTGTGCCTTGACCGTATCAGGAAGTTAGCCGACAATTGCACTGGCTTGCAAGGATTCTTGGTTTTCAATGCTGTTGGTGGTGGCACTGGTTCTGGCTTGGGGTCATTGCTTTTGGAACGTTTGTCTGTAGATTATGGGAAGAAGTCAAAGCTTGGCTTCATCATTTATCCTTCTCCTCAGGTGTAGTAAAATGAAATCTGTTTGTGGTGGAGCATCAAACATTTGTTGACTTTACAACATGCTATGACCTTTTATTCCAATCCTTCAGTATGAAGAAAATCTCTAGTGGAGAATATTCCAGTAATGAGAAATGCTACACCCTTTAACAATTTTTGTGACATTTTCTCTCCAATTGAGTGAAATTCATGTGAGTTCTATTCCTCATTTACTGGGGATCCTAATCCCAAACTAGTGGGATGTACATAAATTTCAATCAATAAAAAAGAATGTTTTAAGAAGAGTGTTCGAGACTATGTTATTAGCACTCCTCTGTATTAGTACATGATGAAAATTGCATATACATTGCAGTAATGTTAACTTCCAACATATGATGTTAAATTGCTAGAGATGCTTTCACATATGTTGCTCTACACACTTTAGAATATTCTTGGCTTCCTTAATTGTGCTTCTTATTGATTATCCACATTTCTATATCATTATACCAAATTGTCCGAGTGGAATGTCCTTACTGTAGTGTTGTTGTTAACATGCAGGTATCTACTGCAGTTGTTGAACCATACAATACTGTTCTTTCCAATCACTCTCTTATTGAACACAGTGATGTAGTTGTGCTCTTGGACAATGAAGCAATATATGACATCTGCAGAAGATCACTAGAATTAGAAAGGCCAAATTACACCAACTTGAACCGCTTGATATCTCAAATCATCTCTTCTTTAACCACTTCCTTGAGATTTGATGGTGCAATCAATGTGGACATTTCTGAGTTCCAAACCAACCTTGTGCCATATCCGCGCATCCATTTCATGCTTTCTTCTTATGCCCCTGTGATATCTGCTGCGAAGGCCTACCATGAGCAGCTGTCAGTGCCTGAGATCACCAGAGCTGTGTTTGAGCCATCAAGCATGATGGTCAAGTGTGATCCAAGACATGGCAAGTACATGGCATGCTGCCTCATGTATCGTGGGGATGTTTTTCCAAAAGATGTAAACCTTGCTGTCTCAAATATCAAGACAAAGAGACAAGTTCAATTTGTTGACTGGTAACTACACTTCCTTGGAAGAACAACATCATACTATGATATATATATATATAGAATTTGGATTGCATGATCTTTTCCTGTTCTGTTCTTTCTGTTGTGGTCCTAACTATCTGATCATTAGTATGGACTTTCCATAGTCAGTTTTTCTAGTTCCTTCTATATTTTTGCCTTTTCTTTTGTTTTAAAGATTGAGATTATAGAAAATAGTACCAGGAAAATAAGCGCTGAACTATCAATATTAAACTTATTTGCATGACACTCCTGAGTGGTAAAAGCTGTTGTTTGATTATGATTTTGACCTGTTTATGTGAAATCATGAAAGTTGTAACTGCTCTGTTTTGATTATTGACTGAAACATCTCAACAAAATTTAGGAAGAGTTGTCCCAATTTTGGGGCTCTTTTTTTCTTGAAAGGTTCATGGGGTGAATTTTTGTATGGGGCTCAATTAGGTCTATGGGTTGAATCAGACACTGTTAAAAGATTGATAGTAGAAAGACTGATAAATTATAAGCTAGTGCAGTAAAACAAGTTATTCTTTTAGGTCTTGTCCAATATAATTATTAGGTGCTGCTCATTCATGAGATTGAAAGACCTGAACTGACTCCTTGTTCAATCCTATTTTAAGGGAGACTAAGGAAATGTTTGGTGTAGCTTTTTTAACTTAAAAGACTATTTTAACTTTGAAGTTAAAAATGAGTTTTAAATTTAGTATAAATTATGCTGATACCCCTTGATGCTGAACAACATTTCATTTGATAACCTTCTTTTCTTTTACCATAGACAAACTTTCCTCAATTAATATAACAGTTCACATCAACATAAGTAATGTAATTTCTTATGCAATTATATAAATTAAGGAAGATCTAAGTAATGTAATAAAAGTATATCAAGTGTAATTTAGTTAAATTTCAGAAGTTGTAATTTGCTCTAAAATTTAAAGATATTTGGTAGTTTTATATTTTTTAAGTTTAGAAGTTATTTTAAGTTAATGTCTTTGCTAGCGTGTTCTTAGATTTTGAATTTTGAAATTAGAAATAAAGAAGAAAAAAGGAAATAGAAGTTAAAAGCTATTACTAGAGTAGTGCGGGGATCAATTAATATGAAGTTGTTTTGACTTAACCAGAGATCTTAAGTTTGAGTCCTATGTATGCATCTGTATTAAGTTGGATTGTTAAACTAAAAGTTTAATATCACCAAACATCTAAATCAACTGACATAAAATTGTTAAAATTATTTTATATTCTCAGTGTATAATTTATTTGCTCGTTAAAATAAACTCCAAATAAATTGAACTAAATGTTAGTACCTCAATCGTTGGACTTCTGTTTCTCTTTCTAAACATCTGAATAAACAGTTTTGATGACTAATTTCAGGTGCCCTACTGGTTTCAAGTGTGGTATCAACTACCAGGCTCCAACAGTGGTACCAGAAGGTGATCTTGCCAAGGTGCAAAGAGCAGTTTGTATGATAAGCAACAACACAGCTGTGGCAGAGGTTTTCTCTCGCATTGACCACAAATTTGACCTCATGTTTGCCAAAAGGGCCTTTGTGCACTGGTATGTGAGTGAAGGAATGGAAGAAGGTGAATTCTCAGAAGCCAGAGAGGATCTGGCAGCCCTTGAAAAGGACTATGAAGAGGTTGGGGATGAAGGTGTAGATGAAGATGATGTTTAAAGTTGCTGAGAAGTAATTAATCATTTAATCCTCCTTCACTAGCTAGTAGCTACCTACATCTTCCTAAGTTTTTATTATGACTTTTGCCATGTAATGTTGTCCTTGTTCATTATTTTTATGCATGCATCTTTTTGTTGTATGGTGTAACATTGATCTTATGATTGTTTTAAATTAAAGTGTTGAGAGAATTGTTTAATTCATGTACAATGGCAGTGTAATTGTCATGTCATTTTGATGAATCACATATTATTCATCCTCCAAGGAATCATATACCGAAACATCTAGTGAGTTATTCATTCTATATATGAGCCGAATCAGAGAAAACATATTCTTATATTCCTTGACCATTGCTATTTCACATTAGTGATCCACATCACATGACTGAATTTTATAGTAGTTTCTTAATCTAGTTAGCATGAATAGGGATGACAAAAAATCCCACACACAGGTGGATAAACTTGCTAGAAATTGAAAATGGACAATTAAATGGATACCCATGGGACAACATGAAAGATGATATCACATGGGACAGTGAGAAGTTACATGCATTTATCGTGTAACATTCAAGGATAATTGGCCGATGGTTCATTTGGAAAATTGGCCGGTTCATACCAGGTTGATAGCATGAACAAGGCAGGTGAAATGGTGTCTTTGAACAATATGCAACATCTAAGCATATCTTTGGATGTGATAATAAGTGATAAAATTAAGCTCAGTTCTATAATTACTAAGAGACATATGTGATCTCGGCATAAAGACTTTTCAGTGGGTCAATTCTATGTTCATCAAAAACATAAAAAATTAAAATAAAATAAAACTTTTAAAACATAATATAATAAAATAAAAATTTTGAAAATATAAAATATTAAAATAAAATTTTTAAAATTTAATATACTAAAGTGAAAAAAAAGTTTAATATCTATGTACTAAGAATGTAAATTTTTTTTATAGGATGAATATTTAAAAAATTTTATACTATCATTGCACAATTCTTTTTTCTCAGTACAAAAAACAGCATTAATACATAATAGATTAAAACCAACATTTAGTAAATAATAATTATTGTTGTTGTAATGCAAACAAACATAAGGAAATTTCAAGGGAGTATAATTGTACTGTTGATGCATGTAAAGAAACATAAGTAGAATAGTCAACGGGATTTTGTCCCTGGGGTGCAAGATCCCAATTTTCTTGCTGCACCTTGTCTCTAAAGTCTATATTTTTTCACTTGTGTCTACTCGGAATTCGGAAAGACACAGAAAATAGACTGCATGCTTTACTTTAGATATTTTAAATATGAAATGTGAAGAAAATTAATCTTTAATTTAAGTGTGTTTAGAAATACTTCTAAGTTAATTTCTAATTTAAAAATTGGTTTGATCAAATTAAATATATTTGATAAAACAAACTATTTATTGTAACGTTTTTATAGAATTTTTCCAAATGCTATTTCATGTAACATTTATTTATTTTTATTATTATATTACATGTACGAAGTATTTATTTATTTTATTAATAATTAATTTTTAGTAATTTTTCTTTTAATTACATCTTTTTCATTCACATAGTTTAAATTACAAATTTTCCTTAAGAAATCAGAGTACAATTCTATCATACTACCCGAGTATTAATACCTAACATTAAAATTTATAAGACTTAACTCATCACCAAAAAAACAAATATAAGACTATTTTTTTTTTACTTTTATCTTCCCTATCTTTTTACAATTCCTCCCTTACCCTTTTTAATTTCTAGAGCCTCTCTCTCTTTTTAATCATATTTGATGTATTGTTTAGTGTTCTGTTTATTTATCTTATAACAAATTATTTGATCTTTATTAATAAAAATCTAAGGAAAAGAGTACTCTACTCTTTGAACTTTATCCCTTTTATATATAGATACATTTAAATTTTAATTTTATTCTAGTTTGATCCCTTAAGTTTTATCTAATTTGTAAATAGACACTGTAAACTTTAATTTCATTTTAATTAATCTTTAATTTTATCGCTTTTACAAATGCAAACCTTGTGAACTTTATTTTCAATCTTGTTTTGGTTATTAACGGTTATCATCATTTCGGTCTCTTTTATTAGGGTTTCAAATATTAGTTCGTCGTTGTGAGGGATTATTTAATTTCATTCTGATTGATCCTTAAATTATTTTTTCATTAATAGTTTTTTTTTCAATTTAGAGTTAGATTATTCATCTTAAACGTCAATCGTTCATTAATCTTTTTTGTTAATTTTTTTCATATATTAAATAAAATAAAATAAAAATAAAAATTTAGGAAAAAGAAAATAAAAAAAATTAAACCTTTATTTGGTTTTCTTTTAATTCTAAATTTTATGTTTCAGTGTTTGAAAAAGTGATTTATAAAAATAAAATTAATAAATGATAAGGATGTAAACTAAATAAATGGTTGAGATCTCTTTTATATTAGTAGTTTCATTCCGATTTAATATAAGAGACTATTTATGAAAGAAGTAAACTGTAAGAACTAACTGAGATGAAACAGAAATTAAGTTTTTTTTTGGAAATTTGAAATTAAGCTTTTATGCGCAAGAGTATTTTATTTGGAAGAAGAGTAAATTTTAAGGATCAAGTAGGATGGAACTAAAGTTTAAGAGTTTAGAGGTAATGCTTAGGAAAGTAAGTACTCTCTTCCCAAAACTAAAATAATAAAAAAAAATAGTTTTTCAAATAAAAATATGAATAAAATTGAAAAAAAAAATTGTCATCCTAATTTTTAAGATGAAAAATAATTTAAAATTAATTGAAATATAAAAAGTGATAATTATTTCATCTATTTGAATATATATAACCAATTTCAATGAAGGTCAAGTAATTAAATTTATTGTTTTATATTATTTTACATTTACTAACAAATTCAACGTAATTTTATTTACTCATAAAAAAAAGTAATTTTATTTGATTGAATTGGCTAGAATATCAATTTTCATCTTTCAATTTGTAGTTGTCTGCTATTTTTGCCAAATACATACATGAATGCTCTGACTTCTTACATAATAATGACTGAAAAAGGTTTCCTCAAGCAGCTAATGCAACTCACATATCTTCCTGCTAATATTTGAAAGCAGTTAAACAGAATTCTATTTCTTTCCTATTTTTAAACAGAAATAAAGTAAAAGAAGAACAAAAAATACTGTAGACAAATTGGAAGAAAGATTTGCTGGATCATACTAAGACCTTCAGGTTTAACACAAAAATGAGCACAAGGGTGGAAAATCCCAGATAGCTACATTATTATTAGAGTCTTGAACAGTGACAGTGTCCATGTACTCTTGCACACCATTAATTGCATAAAGTGAAGCTGATATTTGCCTTTCAACTTTCATCCTTTCAAAATCTGGAAGCTCCAAGCCAGCTATATCAGGCAGGTTTGCCACATCCATTACTTGGCTAAATGGAAAATGAACAAAAGAAGAAGGTTCAAATCCCCATGAAGGATTGTTCTGAGAACCTGACTCAGACCCTATGAAATTGCTCAAATCAGGCCTATAAGCATCATCATCATCATCAAATTGTTGGGTGTTTTGTGTTGTCTCACTAGAAAGTGAGTTCTCACATGTGTCACTATTATTGCTTGAATTAGTACTATTACTAGTACTAGCACTTGCAGTACTAGTGGTGCTGTTGACCCTTCTTTTTTTCTCGTTTTCCACAAGTATTTTCTTTTGGAGACAATCCTGATCAATATACGGTTGGATACTAAACGTGGACATGTCTTCCAACGAAGATTCAAATCTTAATTCATCATGTTGTGGAGGACAAGTTCCTTCTGCTAGAGCAACCGACGACTCTTGTCGGTTGCTCTTGATCCTTGTGTGACAAGTTTCCACATCTTGTTCTTGATGTTTGGTTTTGGTACCATTTCTGCTGTTGAGAAGATTCTGAATCCTGGAAGCGAGAGGGGAATCGAGGGACACACGTGTGATGAAGTTGGTGCGAGTGTTGGATCCACGAAGGAGGCATGCAGCTTCATCATAAGCCCTGGCTGCTTCCTCTGCAGTCTCATATGTGCCAAGCCACATTCTTATCTTTTGTGTTGTGTCTTTGATCTCAGCAACCCATTTCCCTGATGCTCTTTGCCTCACCCCAACATACTTGCTTTTTGTTTTGTTGTTGTTTCTCCCTTTGAATACTTTGCCTCCTTTTGATGTGTTTGCTCTCAAGTGCTGCTTTGGATGCTGGAATTGAATTTCCATCACAAAGTAGCAGAAAAACTTCCTTAGCTCTCACAACTCACAAAGATAGATTTGCTTTGGTTTGGTTCCTCAATTTTCATGTTGTTCTTGCAAGTTTGTGATGAGATCATAATATATGGAAGAAAAAAGTAGTTATTTAGCAAGTGGGCTTAGTATATTACAAGAGTAGTTCTTGAATTTTTTTTTTTCCTTTTATTGTGGTTAGTTTTTAAAATGTATAAAATTATTATGTATGATGAAGACAAGTTAGCAGTCATATTCAATTTCTCCTGACTTTGTTCGGAATGATCGCTATACCTGTCTCGTTTGTTGGCATTGCATTACTGACACAACCAAGTTATTATTTTATTTATTTTTATTTTAGATGCAGACTCTAAAACATAATCAATTTGATGTAATTATTTTGTGAATGCTGAAAGAGAATTTTGCTCCTTATCAATATTTTAGATTTCAATTTGTTTTATTGAGTTAAAAAAAATTACTTTGATCTTTTTGTAGTAGTGTGATAGATTCATGAGAGAAATAATTTGGTTAGACACAAAAATTTTAAGCGATTAGAGTGATATCTTCTAAATTATAAATAAAGGATCAAAATTTAGTTGTCAATAAATTAGATTAGATAGAAATTAATCATGAATTTTATATTCCCTCTCATTTCTACCTATCTATTACATTCTCTCAATATAGCTCCATGTTACTATTATTTATCAAATTTTTCATTTTTTTTCTTTCATCTTTCTCTTTCATTATATATATATATATGGTCAACAAAAAAAATGTGATTTTATCAATGCCAAATTTGACAACGGTGTTCTGGCCACGATAAGGAAGCCAGAACAGAATCACCAAACCATCTACACAAAACCAAGTGAGGAAAATATAAAACAAGAAGCTAGTTTTGTCCCCTCATCCCATCTTTACACCTTGGTCAATGGCAAGCTAGTTTTTGTCCCCTCTTCCCATCTTTTTGCCTGGCTCAAGCACTTGAAAAGATAGTGGTGATGGCGTCAATGTCCTCCATGTGGAGGCTCCCTAATGATCCTTGAGATGCATCCATAAACAAACACTCAAAAGGCCATGCTTAGCACTAATTAAGGTGGACCAAGTCATTGTTCACCATCTATATCACTACACACTTAAATACTATATTATATTATATAATTTATGTTTAATTCTTTTTATATGTAATTTTTTTATCAACGTCAATTATACTACGAGTAAGATTAGTTTTTGATCAATGAAATAAAAAACACTCATAGTTTTTTATTCAACACGAAAATATTATAGAACTCAATTGTATTTTTTTTCTCAAGAAACCTAATTATGTTTTTTTAGTAATTTGAGACTTAAGATAAATCTGTTTGTTATCTATCAAATAAAAAAAAGGTTATTTTAATCTCTATAATTAAAAAAAATCGTTTAATCTCTAGAAGTCAACGACTTTAATGAAAATGGTGACACGACGTTTGAAAACATATAATGACAAATGTTGAGAATGCTTCCACTTTCATTAACGTTCTTTGCATCTAGCGACTAAAAAAATGAATTTTCAAAAGTTGTAGAAACTAACACATTTCATTAATATGTAAAATTTATATATCAACTTTACAATACTTTTTTGTAATATCGTATGTTCTCCTCTCCTTACTACATTAATCATATTATTATAAAGTTCTCTTTGATTTTCTCTTCCTATCGTACTTTATTATACAATTTTCTATCTGGTATTATACAAATTATTTTATAAAGAAATAGTGTATACAAATATAATTTTTTATAAGATATTTATGCTCATATCATGCCGTGTGAACTGCGTTTGTTGTAAGTTGTCCTCACGTCACTGACTAACCCATCTGTTCTCCACCTTTATATTCATATGTTCACCATTTTCAACTAATCCAACAATGTTTGTGAAATACAAGACATTGTCGTTGTCTTATTTGTTAACCAAGAAAGACAATAAAGCCAACCTAAAAACTTTTTTCAATTTGAGTTAATCGACAGAGTTTTAGTTTTAGTTTTTTTATATATATATTTTTTCTAATGATGAAATGAAATTTGATAAGTAATTGCGCACCACCAAAGTGTTCACGTTGAATCCCATGTTGCACGCGAAATGAAAATATAATGAAAAGGACGCAAGCATTACTATATTAAGCAAGTTGGGTATATAACAGGAAAACAATGCTATTTTAATCTACCTTAATCTATAAAAAAACATTGATTATAAAAAAATGGAAACAATGCTATCTTAATCTATCTAAAATTCAAAATTATGTACATAAAACAATTATAAGATTGATGGTGAGAAACAAGTTAAATGGTTGAAGGGAAAAAGGAGAAGTTACTGGTTGTGGATTTGAATCCTCCCACTAACGTTATAATATATTTACAACTAATAAAAAAAAATTGTATATATATAGAGGGAATCGCAGCAATTGTGCCACTGCTTATATGAAACGACCATAATAATTAACTAATCATGCTAACAGTAATTGCTAGATTAACATGGTTTGAAAATTCAAGGTTGAAATTATAAAGCATATTGGTTATAGAGTAAGTGTTGATGAATTTTATAAGAAAGGTTTTAAATCTTATCATACAATAATGGATGATATATATAACATGTTCTTGGCACCCCATTCTATGAATGTCATTGAATGTGTGTGTATATATATACAATTGTTTCCTTGCGTTTTAACTACTGAAAATGCTGACATTTGTTTGTGGTAAACCAAATATCTTTGACTCAACGTATATTAAAGTATTAACAGAGATATTACTATCACAACCAGCAACATCAATGAAGGTGGGTTGATTTCACTGTAGCCAACAAGATTATGGTGATTGGCCTTGTGTCCACCGAGGGCTTGGTAGTTGGTAAAATGAGGCTTATAAAGTGACAATGAATATGAAGCTGAATAATTCTAAAAAGAAAAATCTTTTATTTTCGTCATTGCTAATGTGATTATCAGGTAACAAGTTAGTGAAGACACCATTTGACACCTAATGCACCACATCAGAAATGTTAAGGGGATTAGTTAATGGACATTCAATTTTATACTGTACTTTATGTAATTTTTTTCAATTTAAAGACTAAAGCAGTGAAGACACTACTTGACACTTAACGTACCACATCAGAAATGTTAGGAGGACTTGTTAACGGACATCCAATTTTGACAGACGAAATACAATTTTTAGGTGTTTTTTGTAATTTCTTTTGATTCAAGGACTAAAATATCATCGTGTTATAGTTTCAGAAACCAAATTGATAGTTGATATATGTTATGATATAACTGAACAAATTTTTCATTTTGTTTTATTCCTCCAAATCGGAGTGAAGAAAGACGAAGATAAAAAATAAAATAAAATGAAATAAATTCCATTAATTTTCAATATATTTCATCCTTGTTTTATCAATGAGTACATTATATTTCTTTCCTGTTCATTTCATTTTCTTCCACCAATCTAAACATAGTCTCAATCAATGACTTAAGAGAAGTGGAAGTTAAATGTTCACCAGTCTCCCAAAATAAATGAATAAAAGTTCACAATCACCAATAATTTGAAGTCAAAAGAAACTTCCTGTGTCTTTTTATCTAATTTTCATTTAAGGTTATAACAAATAGATTAAAAAAATAATTAATTTTCTCATTTTTATTAAAACTAATTGTAGTTTCTTAATATGCCTTTTATTTCTCTAATTTATTAAAACAAAATGAGAAAACAATAAATGTCATCTTAAATTTTAAATAATGACAGATAAATAAAAGTAATTTGTTTTCTTTCAGAAGTGTTGGAGATAGTAATCAATACATTTTCTTTTATGTAACAATAGTATACAACTCAATTCAATATTTGTTGGTCCAATGTTTCTTTCAGGTGCAAACAACACGGAAAGAATGTTCTTAAAACATGCGGAAATAAAAGAATGGATCAGGAAAAAGAATCATGAGGTATAAGTGATAGGATACTATGCACCCTTTTTGGTAACCCATGGTTTGATGACAGCAACAACAATGATTATAACAACGATGAGAAGTATCATGATTGCAATGCACATCCATTTTCTAGAGTTCCTTTGTAGTTTCTTTGCCTTCTGGAGGGCATTGTTGCCTTGCTGCACGTGATCCACTGCACTTGAAACCTGATGCAAGAGCAGAAACCAACTTTGATCAACGCATAAATACACATAGTGCATAAATTTATAAAAATTAAACAACAATAAAATAATCAACTAACTCTTATTTTCATGTATTTTAAAAGTATATATTGAGTTAATCTTGATGTACCTTAAGGTCAGAGTTATTTTTTTTAATTGTTAGTTCTTTTGTTAGCAGGAGGGATCAAACCCGCAACCTTTTCCGCCTTTCCTTCTTTCTTAACCACCCAACCAACCTTATATCTCCACCTTAAGGTAAGAGTGAGTGTCACAGTGATATAAACTAATCCTTTTATATATATAGGGGGCATATCCAGTGAGAGGTGACATGAGTTAATCTTGGTCATATAACCATACATGGATAGTGAAGATTGTTTTAATTAGTTTTAATCTTAACTATACTTCCATTTGAATTATACAGTCAAAATTTGCTCATTTCATGCTCTCATCTTTCACTTGACACCCTACATGTGTGTGTGGTCTTATAAGCAATAAGATAAAAAATACCTGTGTTTCTATGTTGTCAAGCATGTCTCCTTGAGCGTCGACTAACACCGCAATATCCAGAAATATCTGCCAAGACATAAAGTGATTAGCGTCCAAACTAGATATCTATCTCTACCTTCACATATCTAGCAGGCAAGCGGGTGTGTGCATTATGTGCATATTTGTGCCAGCATAACATCTAATCACACTTTTGAAAATTAATTACTCTTTTCTTATGGCACTCTAATAATGACTTGCAAAAGCAATTTTTAGCTTCCCACAGGTGTAGTGCTGTTATATATTTTATGGTTCCTATCTCCCTGTGGGAATCACTTGTGCAAGATGTACATAAATATATCAAAATAAGAAGACCTAGATTGTGTGTGAACTGGGAAGGAAGATGAAGCGGTAATATAAATATCCTAAACAGCAAAACTGTAGCAGGAAATTCCTTCAGAAGTGAAGTGATACCATTATAGTTTATCGTGTGATATGACTAAATCCATCATCATATGATATGACTAAATCCATCATCATATGATATGAATAAAGAACAAAATATTTTCCAGTTCAAAATAATCTCAATCCATTACCCTCCTCCCCCTCCTTTTGTTCTAGTGATATAATGGTTCTATAGCATAGGCCCTTACTATACATAAAGTTGTACTTATCAGGACAGAATGTAAAAAGAAAAAGGTAAAGCTGCACAAGCAATTATTTTATGCACTATTTTCCACATGTTTGTGTCATCATCTACTCAGGATATTAAGTTTCCTAATTTGTGAAGCTACATTATCACAGTCAAATTAATTGAACAAACTGATTAAATACCTGTTGTAAATCAAGAAGTTTTCTCTCAACATCTCTAACTGCTTCATGTCGCTCTTGTATTTCAGCCAAGGTGTCCATTATCTACAAAGATAACTCAATCTATGAGTGTACAATGGCAAGGTAGGTTTGTATGAATGGTGGGTTTAGATGAGTGAATGATATTCATGTTAATATTGGATAATATAAAAAGTTGAATATGCATTTGAGGAGGAATTGAAGGAGAAAGCAAGAGCAAGATATGAACCTGGCCTCGTCCTTGTTCCTGAATAGCCTTCTGGAAAATTTGTTCACTATCTCCAGTTTCAATTAATCTGTCAATTGTCTGTACATAGTTATATGATTAGAAGACAAACTCCTAAAAGACATTTCCATCAGCTCTGCATCAGCTAATGAATAATAGTTAAGAAAAGAAAGAATACCTCCTCATCAGCTCTTGTGCCCGTAACTGAAAATCATGAAAAATAGAGAATAAAAACAAATTAACTCCATTTGAATGAAAGTTAATGGTATAAAATAGAATACAACTACTAATGAGTAAACAACTCAAACCTGTAAAAACGCGTCTCTCAACCACCTCGCGATACTCTTGATGGATGGCCTCTCTCAGGGTCTGCAAAGATTTTCAAAAATGGACTCAGGTCAGGTGAATTGAAAGAACAGGAGAATAAAAAAAATCTCAAAAAAATGAGACAAACCCACCTGAAATTCAGCCATTTTATCTTTCAGTTTCTTTTTTAAAGAACTGCAAAATTAATACAAGGTACAGATGAGATAGGTCCAATAAAACATTAAGAAGAATGATTCAGAAGACCAACAGTCTAATCCTGGTTGGAAAAATCCCCAGGTTTACTCATTATGATTCAGCATAGGTTGCATATTCATATAAGTGGAAAGCCATGACCATGAAATAAGTGGAAAAATTATCATGTAATCACTAATTATATGTAAGATAAGTTAGACCACAAGCCCACCACAAAAAATTAACATAACTTTTATTGTAATAATATTTAAGGATTAAAGAAGCTTCGGTACAAAAGTCTCCTATTAAAAACTTGGTTCATAATATAAAGAAGTTACATTGACTTTCGGCATTTAGATTGAGATGACAACACCTTCCTTTACTCTTGATTTATCCTTTTTAAGCATTCCTTAGTTTCCAGATATATATAATATATAATCATATTACGAAAGTTGATTGAATATCATCCAAGATGCCAAGGACAAAATAATATTTTAGACTCCAAAAGGACTAGAAATTTAGTTGCCTAAGAAGAGGAATATTCATGCTGGATACTCTCTTACAGACTTGTATTTATCAAGTAAAATTTTAAGTATCTAAATGGTTATGCAATTGAATTTTTGTACTGCAAGAGAATTTGAGAAATGAATAGTTGTAAAGTTATGAAAGCAGAGAGAGAATTACATATACTAAACTACAAATGCAATGAGAAACTCAATTTCTAAAGCTTGTCTAAGTTATGAGACAATTATAATGAATTAAAAAGCTGGATTATCACTGACATGGTTGTCGCTGTTCTTGACCGGTCAACACCTGATCCTTTTCCACACCCAGGCTTCTGCCTGTTTGCCAAATTCTACAATACAGAATGGAATGAGTCGATTTACACCAAGAATCTATGGGTTGAATAAGACAATTAATGGCATTCAGTAAAGTCACCTCTTTGTCCAGTTCTTCAATTTTGGTCTTTAAGTAATGTGCAGTTTTCTTAACTTCATCAACATCTTTCTCCATTCTCTGCTTTATAGCTGCAAATAATCATAGGATCAAGCTGAAGCAATTAGTTTAACACTTGTGAACTTCGTTCGCATCCGCAGAACAACTACCTTCAAATCTGTCCTTTTATCAGAAGAGCAATTTAACGTCTAGAAGCAGTCCTACGGCAAATTCTTCTTCATATCAATATCATAATTTCAAACTATAAATAATAATTGCTTGCAAACTATTACTCTATTATTTAATTATATTTTACAATACAAAATTTCATTAACACCTGCAATATATATTCCTCTAAAAGTTCAATGAGTTAAAAAAGGAGTAGTAATTTCCACATTGTGTGTCTCTCACTATAAATTTTTTTTTAAATTAAATGAAAAAGGAGGGATGCATGACTAAATAGTTTTTATTTTATTATTTTATTTATGGTGCTTAAAAATTAAAATAAAAAGGAAAATGGAACATGCATAAGATTGTTTGAAAAAACGATAAAATAAGATTATACTAACCCTTCATGGAAGGAGCTTTGGTCACAGCTTTGGATTCCTCATGGGCATCCTGCATACAAGGTTTGCATAAAGATGGTGAGGACAAATTTCAAGCAATCTTTAGTTCATACTTCATAGTATAAACCAACAAGGAAGCACATCTTTCATAATTTGTATATGCCAACAATAGCAGTCAAGTTTGTAAAGACAGATTACCTGGAGCTTTTTCAAAAGCTTATCCAGCTTAGCATATTGTTTATCAAGCTCTTGAACCTATTAAAAAAAGTCATAGGATCATTCAATCAGATGAGCACATGATTGAACATGAATGTTGAGGCTAACCTAAGCTAAGGAATGGAATGAAATAATGAAAGATGAATATATAAAGAATATAGATAACCACCTTCTTGAAGAAACTATCCAAGCCCAGGTCTCCTGAATTCCTTGCATATTCTCCTAACTCAATGTCACCACCACCTCCGTGACCTTGGCCACGTGGAATTTCAAATGATTCCTGAGTAAAGAAAAACAGATCATCAAATTAATATAATATGGTTCAACCTTAACACTGATGTTGCTATCTGCATGGCCTTGGAAAACTAGCCACAAAAAGTTATTGTTATCCTAGAAAACAGTAAATAGACAAAATAGCACAATATTCTACATATACAACAAAAGCACATACTGATCTTAGATGCATGTAAAACCCAAATCGTAACAAACAGAACAAATAATCATTTTCAAAATTTTGGATATGGTCTCACTACAAAGACTTTTTAATTATTAAGCACTACACTACTGTTAAGACCTATGTAGAGACACTGTGACAGGTTATTCTAATTTCTAAGATCTAACAAAAGATGGATATATGCTTCAATTTTCATTAGTGCACAGGTATTCAGTTTTTGTGACCCAGTAACAGTCAATTGAAGGATTGAATTTACAGCCCAATTCGTTGTACAAATCAAAGTTAAGGGTCTAACTGCATTCAATACATATTGCAAATAAAGAATTTCATAATACAGCTTCTGTAAAAATCTCATAAGCTTTGTAAATATTAAAATAGGACTTCCCTTAGCTTTGGCGTGAAACATTAGGGGATAGGCATGCCTACTTGACAATTGAATAATGAATATGTCAATAAGACTGCAACCACAGACTTTAAACACATCCACAACTTTATTCATGCATAGGATAAATTTATTATCATATTGAGAAAACTGTTGCGTAACAAAAAGAATACAACTCCTAAGTAGGGCCAGTGAATGGAGCTTTTGTGAGCACTAAGCAGGTAACTCAGAATGTTCATTGATACCAAACAGAGTACTCTAGGCCAATAAATGCATTATCCCAAAGAACAGAGCTTTCATAAGCAACATGTAACTAATGCTATCCAAATGCAAGAATGTTAGATTTCTCCTAATTTATTTAGTGGATTATCATTGTTTAATTAATTATTAGAATTCTGTTGGATTATTAAATGATATTCATTATGGAAAATGGGGCTTTTGTGAGCAGCATGTGTATGTGTATGGGTGTGAGCCTCAGTAGTAATCAACATTCAACAGCACTTCAACTTGTAGCTAAAAGAAAGCGAAGTATACTGTCAGTTCATAGAATATTAGAAAGACAAAAATCAGAGAACATTTTATACACATCATGGAGTCTCTAAGAAGTTCACTGTTACATAATCTGGAAGGAATAATTTTAAAAGTAAAAAAGTACAAAAATATATTCAACGTAAATAAAAATAAAATTCTGGGAAGTGGAAATGCTGATTTTACAAGAATAATTTTATTTTGATCACAGCTCTATAAGCTTATAGCCTTCATAGCCCACTTTCACGATCGGATTAGTCACTAAGTTTTCTTCATTGGCAAGAAGAGGCCACTGAAGAATATATTAAATGATACATAATGCATCCATTATTTATTTAATTAACTCAAACATAGTTGACCATTGAAAATTAAACACGAGTAGAAGCTTAAGTCTAGATTAATTTAATTGTCACTATCCATGGCAACCTCTTTGATAATTTTTTTTTTCCTTTTTAAGAGGAAACAGATCGAGACACTGACGAATACAAATCACAAAACCGTGAAGAAAATTCACAAAAACGCTAAAATTTCATAAGTTCTCAACCCACATTCCCCAAACCCCACAAGTTTTCTTCATTTTCTCAGCAAACAAGCAGGAAAAAAAAAAGGCAAATCAGGAGGATTGCACATTATGCACAAAGTTAGATCTGAGAAAAAAAAAAACCCAAATGCATGCAAAAAAGAAAAAAGAAATAAACAAGTTGAATCAACAATGATGAAATTGAAAAATAAAATTAAAAAAAAAAAAGTAGAAAGAGAAGGTGGAAAATTGAAGGTTACCGTTAGAAGATCGTTCATTGTGGGAGAAAGACGAGAGAGATAGAAAGGGCAAAAAGGGAATGTGAGAAAATTGGGATTGATTGAAATTTAAGTATTTAAAAGCTGGTGAGGACCTGGTTAACAAGAAACCAGGCCACAGAGATGCATTCTCCACGGAGAAGAAGAGAAAGATATAAGACGTTTTTTCAAACTTTTTGTTTTTTAGTTTCGTTTATTTGTTATTTATTTATTTGTTTATTTTTCTTTCTTTGTTTGGTTGTATTCTGATCTGAGAATGGAAAGTTTGTAAATGGAACCCACCGACCTAGACAGGTAGGTAACAGCTTTTTTGAAGGGTTTAGTTTTGGGTGATTTGGAAATTAATTATTAAAAAATTAATAAAACAAAAGTTATTATTAGTTTGGATGATTTTTTTTTCTCAATTTATCTCAAATAAATGTTAATATTTATTTTATATTGTCAATTAGTTAAAATCATCCTCATCAAAGATAGATAAATAGATAGATAAGTAGATCACATTCTTTAATTCACTAAAAAAATATCATATTCCTTAATTTATCACAAAAAATATCATGTTGATTATAGAGATAGATTATGTTTCTTAATTTATACTAAAAGATAGATAGTGTTTTTTTACAGAGATAGATTATGTTCCTTAATTCAAAAAAAAAAATTTACTAAAAGATCATGTTACTTAAATCATCATGTTACTTATAGAGATAAAATATGTTCATTAATAATAATAATAATAATAATAATAATAATAATAATAAGATAGATCATGTTTCTCAATTCACCAATAAAATATAACATTCTTTAATGTGTTAAGAGATTGACCACATTCCTTAATTAAAAAAAAATCATATTTCTTACAGGGATAGATAACATTCCTTGATTCACCACAAAAGAAAAAATCATATTCCTTATAGAGATAGATTATTAATTCACACACACAAAAAAATCACGTTTTTTATTTGCTAAAAGATCATGCTTTTGTTTCTGTAAAAAAAAAATCACGTTTTGCAAATGATTTTTAAATAAAAATTTAATTTTTGTTATATTTTACCATAAAACATGTGAATTAATTGGCGTCCGATTTTTATAGCTTAACCAAAAGGTCTTAGGTTTAAATTTTGAGTACGGAATCTAGATAAGAAAATTGTTATGTTACGATTGTAATTATGTTTTATAAAAAAATGAATGAGATTTTAATTAAATTTCTATCATATTTTTAATCAATATTATTTAAATTTAAAATTTTCATATATTAACTTAAAGCTGGTAACAACTATGGGTATAGACATTCAACGACCCAATGGAAAGGACGCAATATTAAAATTACTATCCATGCGGTATGAAGATTTTTTGAAGTACATGAATATTGTAATACTTTATCCATATTTTATTCATTGTTATCCCTAATTATTAGTTTAAACAAAGTTTAAAAAAATGATTTACAATAATTTCATTTCGTTTTGACCTTTAGATTCGGTTTGACAATAATTTTTTTATACGAACTTATAAAACAATAAAATAATATAATCTTTTTTAATAAATTAAAATTAACTTATCTATATCTATGTATATCTATAACTTATACATAAATTAAAATTATTTTTTTGCATAAAAAAATTAAAATAATAATTTTTTTCTTATTTTTAAAATAACATTTTTTCTATTATACTCGAAAGTAAATAAATAAATGTTTCTTATTACACTCTTTTGGTTTGCTTTGAATTTTTTATAAGAAATAAACTTCACATAAACACCTAAAAAGTTATAAAATTAATTAAGAAAAGATTATATATTAATAATGTAAAATAATTTTAGGCTTCATTGTATTCTAAACAATTATGTATTATAAGTTTGTTTAGTTTTATAAAATTATCTTAAAAATTATAAAATAAGATAGTTTGTGATCGAATAACATATTACCCGATACCTAATTATTGTATATGATAAACACACAGTTATTAAATTCTATTAATTACTTTATATTTATTGAATAATCAAACAATCGACAATAATAGTTCCATTAGTTACAACATCAAATCAATACTTAAACCAAAGTGTAACAAAAATAAATTACTTTAAGAAACAGAGTGTGGTATTGTGGTAACAGCTGTCAGCTAAGAAGATGCAATAGAAATTGTAGGGGAACTAATAACTATGACTATAATTTGACATTCAAGGCTTCTAGCTGTCTCTTTCAGGGCTGTGGGGCCAAAATCAATCACTTAATCTTGAAGAAATGGAGATTCTCTTAATTGAACAAATTGGATGGTGAAGGGGGAATTGTCCGCACATAATTCTTGGTTTTATTATTTTTTTGTACTATATTAATATTAATCGGAACAAAAATTTTCATAATTTGATTTTGAATTATTAATTTCTATTTTTTTTCATTCCTTTCTTTTTCTTAGATTCTAATCCAAAAATAAAAGAATTAAGTGAATTAAAAACCAAAGGAAATTCATAGGGTAAAGATATCCGAAGCTAATTCAGGAAGAAATCAACTAATCATTGATAAAAAGAAGAAAAAAAAGTAGGAAAAAAGTTGCACTGTAGGTACAGAAAGGAGTAATTTTTTTCTCCCCAATATAACACTCTAGTACAGTGTCAGTCTTTAAACAACATCAAAAGGAAGACTGAAATTTCAAAGGAAAACAACTAAAAAGAAAACTGAAATTTGAGAAGGGAGCATGTCCAAGCTGGTTAAAATGGTCTTGCAGCCTCTTCCAACATCTTCTTTACTCTGGTCAACTTCTCAATTTCCCCAAGAGCCTGAAATTAGTTAAGAATAACAATTGATAAGAATAATGCTACACAGTCAGAAAAAAAAATACAGTCAAAATTTGTCAAGATTCAATAACAGTTGGATAAGTCAAAATGGTTAGGAACTAGGAACCAATCAACCATTCAAAGCCAAAAACAAAGCTTTACTCATTATATAAAAAATTAAGCTCATCTAATACTTCCTAACAAGAAACAGTTATTATGGCATGCTTCAAATTGCTTGCATAAAAATTACAACCTCCAAAGCCATGTCTTCTCTTGTAATTTCATCTAAGTTATCACAACCCAACCGAGATGCTACTTCTGCAAAAAGAAAGAAGCGGACTTGAGACAAACATTTTAAACCACCCCAACCTCCCCTTGCTTAACAAAAACTGTAAACAAAAAAATCAGGGAGGGTTGTGTACTTTGAACTGAAATAATAGCATCGGCTGTGGCATATCCAACTCTGTATCTATCGTATAGAGCACCTAGTTCATCCTGTACCTAACATCATTTATCAGAGACATTAACAATTAGGAATTTAAATTTCCTGAAGGAAGTTTGTAAACTTGTGCCACTACACTTTTCACAGCAGGGAATAAACCTCTGGGTATGATCCTGAAATAGATAGTTCAGATGGAGCAAATTGACTCTGGTCTTCAATTACATCTCTGGCTACAAAATCTAGAGGCACATCAATCCACAACGAAATCCCATGTCTCAGAAGTGCCCTATGTCAATTTAAGAACAAGTCAAGATAATACTGAGGTTAAAATAGAGTTTGGCATACTATTTAAGCTGCAGGTAGTTTTTTTCACTCATTCTCGCAGTCAACGAATCAAAACTGTTAGATGAAAATCGAGTGGATCAAATCTCAAATGCGTGATTTAAGTCTGATTTACCAAGACAAAATGAGTTGTTCAATCTTCACCCAACAATTCTGATTTACTAACTGTGAATGTAAGAAAAAATTGACTACATTAAATCCAGATAGTGAGCTCTTAGCTAGCAGTTATAAAGCCATACAGATTAGTTGAGCTTGTAACAGCGCCATTTCCGGCACAAACCACTAGTCGACCCATGGATGATAATTGCTTCAGTACTTCAGTCTGCAGCATTTGACATGTAATACATAAGAATTTGATATTCTAATTCAACAGTTAAGTGATGGAAATGAGCAATATTTATCCAGAAAATTCAGTTAGAAAAGGAAGATGTCAGCCAAGGTAGTTAAAAGAAATTAGTATACTATGGTCACACCGCTAGGCGTGAACCTCATGCCCTTTTAAAGTCACACTTTTCTAATGTACAGATGACCCGCCAATAGGAACTCATACAGCAATTAAGCATGCATCCAAAGTAACATTCAGTAAGTCTATTACAATCAAGGTTCAATATGTTTGTTAGCTCCTGCAAATATAGCAAATGCTTGTTTTAGTATTGGTAAAAAATTTTTTTGTTAATTTTGATCTTTATAATTTTTTTTAAAAAAAATAATCCATCTGATGATGCATCATGTATCTAGATATGTCGCATCACATGTCATTTCAGAAAAGTTGCAAAAATAGCATTTTTGTCATCGTTAAATGACAACAAAAACCATATTGAAAGAAATTAAATCTATGATAAGCAAACCAAAACCATTGAAAATTTTTATAGGGACTAAAACCAAAATTCACCATATGTTTATGAATCAATCACCTCACACTCATAGAAGCCTTTTTCATCACTCTCTCTGAATGATTTTGCAGCCAGTGCACCACCTACAGCTTCTTCCACCAAATTATCACTGTACAGAGTACATAACCATCAAGTAAAACTCCCTTTTTCTATCAGAGAAAAACAAACAATGTAAATACATACCTGTCGAAATAATAATACCGCAATGCATCCGCCAGCAGCTTCCCCAAACTAGTTTTAAAAGAGCTCTTCAAACCTTAAATCAAATTAACACAATTTAATTTAGTAAACTAAAAAGAGAAAAAAAAAATAAAACAGAATTTGATCGTGTCACAATAAGCAACAACAAACATCCAAACCCATTAATCGAAAAGCTAGCTGGTGTTCTTCTTACCAACCAGAAATATGGAGGTCCCTTTGAGCTCAGAAGACACCTCTGCTGCTTTCTTCTGAACAAAGACTAAACAAACACTTAAAACAATCTTCTATTCTATTCCGTGCGTGTTTAGATGATGGTTGCCAAAACTAATTTTGGTTAAAATTGATTTTGAATTGATGTGACTTTTGTTTGAATGTTTTTTTATTATAAAAGTTATGAGTAAAATTTAGGAGGCATTTGGTAAGGGAGAAATTTTTTCATTCCTGAAAATCATGATCCATATTTTGAATAAAATTTGTTTGGTTGACTATTGAGAATATTTAAATAAATTTCCTAATAATTAAAAAGTTACCTATATTTTTATTGATTATTTTAATTATTTACCATATTATATAATTTAATAAATAATTGATGCTTTTGCTGTATTAAAAGAACAATTAACCTCCAGAAAGTAAATTAAACTCAAAAAAGTTTCTGTGGAAAGCAGACAAAAAAATATTCCCGGGAACATTCTTTCTCAAGAATGTTATTTTTTTCAAAATGCTTATCAAACATGAGAAATTAAATTTTTTAACCTATAATTCCTAGGAAACCAAAAAACAGTATAAATATTGTTATACTACCCAAAAGCTATCTAAAATTGCTTTAATTGAAAACTAATTCTGAATTCTTTTTGGGTATGAAAGTAAAATATGTGAAAAATTTATCTAAAATCAATTTCGAACTATTATTCTTTGAGGCGAAACCAAACAAGATATTCTATCTATACAACAATCTTCATCAGTCTCACCTTCACCGCAAGAGAAGAAGAGTCCGTGGCACCAACCGAAGCTGAAGAATAAGAATGTAAACGCAACAACATTCATCAACTAACTAACTGCACAAAACTTGAATTCAGAAACCGCAGGGGAAAGAAATGCAATACGAGGCTTACACGGAACGGTGCCGTCTGATACTGAGCAATTGAGCCTGCGCAATCGAACGAGGTTCGGGTTCGGGTTCGGGTTCGGGTTCGGGTTCGGGTTCGGGAACTTGAAGAAGAAAGTTTGGTGCTTGAATTGAAGAAAATTGGAAGGGCGATTAGGAAGTGGGAGAGGAGTGTTGGTGTGGCATGGGCTTACCTTCTCCATTTCCAATCTTATTATCTATTCCTCTTTTAAGTTTCAACTATAAACTAAAATAAATATTATTATTATTATTATCATTTACACATCTTTTTCCATACACACATCCTACCTAGAAATCCAATGCTCATCACATGTTTAAGAATAGTCAATCATAATTATTTTATTTCCATTATTATTAAGTCCATGGTTGGGTTAGTTCTGGGGTTAGTTCTGGGGTTAGTCTCTAAAAGCAAGAATTCATATTCAAATTTTATGAATAAAAAAATATAATTGAATAAAAAATTTCATTAAAAATAATTAGTCAAGACAAAAATAAATCATTAATAAAATTATTAAATACTATGCATCAAATATCATGATAATAAAAAATATATATATTATAAAAGTTTAAATATTTTTTATTCATATTTTATGATAGTCTTATTCAATTTTTTTTGTTTTATTTTGATATATGTCAAAAAAAGTATTTATGTGATAATGCAACTTATAAAGATGGAAAAATAAATATGATTTTGTTTAAATAATAGAGACAAAATAAATAAGTGACTTACGGTAAAAAAAATTATATTTTTTTATAGAGAATAAAACAATAATGTTAAATAAATTGAAAAAAATGAATAAGAAAATATATAAAAACTAAAATGTGACAAAAATAACCATGTATTATAATAACTAGAATATTTTTTTAGTTGAAAAAAAGTCTCATGCACGACAATAAGATTGAAGAAGTTAACCATACTATTTAATTTTGGAGAATATTGAGAGAATTATAGAAAAAGGATTATAATTACAAATAATAAAACCTATATTTGTAGACAGGAAAAAAACCTATATCTATAACATAACAATTCTAACGGGACTTTGGGGCTCCAATTCACTGTTCATAGAGCAGTGATTTTCCGGTAATGCCCTTTCTGAAATTTTCTTTGCATTATAATATTTTTTGTCCTATTATTACACTTTATATTTCCATATTTTAATATCTATGTTTTATATAAAATATTTAATTCAATAGTGGATCAAATGCACCGAATATTCAATATTTTGTAAGTATAATTATTAAAAGCATAAAATAAGGAAGATAGTAAAAAAGTTATATACATTTTTTAATTAAAATTGCAGTTTTCTTTATTAAATATGCATGTGTTGGTATAAGATGATTCTTTGGGGAAAAAAATCTCTATCTTATAGTTTTAAAAATATATTTTAAGTTAAATTAGAAAATTTGTTCATAAAAATAATAAGTATTTTTTATTTACAACCGTTGTAAAGAGATTGAAGACTTATTTGTTTATCCCATTGGAGAATAAAAGTTCGAGTCATTTACCTTTGAAACCTATATTCCATTGGAGAAACAAAGAAATCATTTGTTATGTTGAAATGATTCTAAAATAAGATTATATCATAATGTTAAGATTTTCTGCATGTATGTAATAATGATTTATTAACAAATTATTAAATTATTTTCATGAAATATCAATTTTATTTCATGTAGGAAAATTTAATGGGTTATGTCATGTTAATTGATAATGGTATTTGATAATGGTATGGTGACATCCCTGTGTTTTTCATAAATAATTATTTATTATCTTATTAAAAGCAAAAAATATACCTGAATATTAATATGTGGCGATAAAAATAATCAAAGATTATTTAATATTAAAAATATTATATATAAAAAAGTATTTCACAAAATATAATATATTTAATTTAATATATGTAATCATGTAGCTTGGATAAAAAGTTGTCATTAAAAAATTATATATATTAATTTATTTATGTTTTAATTTATAAAATGGAAAAAGTATCCGAGCAACACGGGGTATGGGCAATAGTTTTATACCTCCAAAAACCTTGAATTCAATTTCTATCTACTGTTTCATAAAAAAATAAATCATGAAAAACATGAATTTTAAGATAATTATAATTATACTATAAATCATGTGAAAAAATAAAACAAAAAGCTAATCTTTAATTCAAGAAAAAAAAACAACAAAAAAATATAGAAAGTTGAAACAATAACCTAACCTTTTTCGCTTCAATTCCACCGCTAACGCAGCCTCTTATTACCCGCAAAACAAATTTTAATTTTATTCTTTCTTTTCTTCATCCAACAACAGCAGAGTCACCGATTACGTTCTCTAAAATTCACTCCCAAAAAATTCTATTTGATTCCACCGAAACCCTAACCCCCTTTCGACGAACGAACCGCAATCACTTGCTCGCTCCTTTGATCCATTGTTGAAATTCTCGTTATCGCTCTTCGAACTCAAGCTCTCTCGCTAGCGATTTCTACTTCTGCACCAATTTCTGCGTTTTCTCAAGGTAAGCCCTAAACCTAAACCTATCATAGTTCATTTTATTGCTTTTTAATTTTCTCGCTTTTCAAAAGAAAATGTGTTATTGTATGGTTGAGAAGTAAAATAAAATATCAGAACATAAATGAAAAGGAACGCGCGAATTTTGATGGGTGTAACACGGAAGGAACTTTTTCTATCCATATCAGGTGCATAAATTGTTTTTCTAAACCACTAATTATTAATTAATTAAAAAACTAATGACTGACATTAATGATCAAAATCTTGTTAGATAACGTTAAGCACTGCAAGGAGGCTAGATATAAGTTTGAATTTGGGAGTTGCCTTCTCAAATATAGCAAATTGAAAGTTTATTTTGAGCACAACTTGTTTGTCATATTTATACATAAGGCTAGATAGATACCAGCATGTTTGATTGAGCTTCACAGCCATCGGTTATCACTTGTCAGGCTTCTTTATCTTCTACACCTGTGTCTCCACTCCACTTAGATTTCATTACACTTTGCCTTGTTCAATTTTCATTAATTTTTGTGCTCATTTTTCTGTTCAGGCTCCTTTTTAATTTTGATTTTATTTCCACGCTTTTCATATTTTTGTATGCAATAAGTTTAGGGTTTTTGCAAAAAGAAATATGGAACAGTGATTGTACTGTGTAATTTGTTTAGGTTGTAAACTTACTTTTTTTTTTCTCTTTTTAAATTACAGGCTTATCTGCCCTAAGATATGGATGAAGATCAAGAGATGGAGAGATTTGGAATGGAGAATGATTATGAGGGTGGCCAATGGATTGGCGGCGAGTTTTACTATAAGAATCGTAAAGAAAAACGCACTCAGACCAAGGATGATGTTCTTTATGGAGTTTTTGCAGATTCTGATGACAATGACGACGATGATTATCCGAGTAGAAAACGGAGGAAAGATTTTTCGAAGAAGCCAGACCTCACCAAGCCTGTGAATTTTGTGTCTACAGGCACTTTTATGCCTAATCAGGAAATTGATAACAAGTCCAAAGAGCAGGATGAGAAAGACGGTTATGTTAGTGAGGATAGGCCAGGGTTAGGTTTAGGTTTTGGTATGGGGTCTGGTTTAGGTTTTAATTCTGGTAATGCTGCGAATGGTTCTAATAGAAATGATGATTCTGATGAGAATGATGATAATAGTTTCTTGCCTACAGCGTTTGGGAAGAAGATTAAGGAGGGGGCGATGAGAAGGGAAAGGGAACGGGAGAGGGAGAGGTTGGAGAAGAAGAGGGGGAAGCATCAGAGTGCAGGTCAAGATGTGTCTGGTGATGTTGGAAAATTCGAGAAGCATACGAAAGGGATAGGATTGAAGCTGTTGGAAAAGATGGGTTATAAAGGAGGCGGGCTTGGAAAGAATGAGCAAGGTATTCTGGCTCCTATTGAGGCGAAATTGAGGGCCAAGAATTCTGGCATTGGGTTTAATGAGTCTAAGGAGACTATGCCGCTGCCTGTTTTGCAGCAAGAGAAAAAGAATGTGCCGGAAATCACCCAACCTGTGGTTGGCAGAATGAAGGAGAGGTTATGGTCAAAGCAAGCAAGGTCGAAGAAGAAAAAGGAGGAACAATATATAACTGCAGAGGAGTTGTTGGCCAGCAAGCAAGAACAAGAGTTGGAGGTTGTTCAGAAGGTTTATGATATGAGGGGGCCACAGGTTCGAGTATTAACAAATTTGTCTGATTTAAATGCCGAGGAGAAAGCAAAAGAAAATGATGTCCCGATGCCAGAACTTCAGCATAATGTTGCGTTAATAGTTCGGTTGGCTGAGGCTGACATCCAAGAGATTGATAGAGATTTGAGGAGAGAGAGGGAGACAGCACTTAGCTTGAAAAATGAAAAAGAGAAGTTAGAAACAGAGACAGTGTTTCAAAAGAAGCAGCTGGATAATATGGAGGAAATAATGAGTGTGTTGGACCGTGTTGGAGAAGAAAACACTTTGGGAACATTAACATTGGATTCTCTGGCTCAATACTTTAGGGACTTACTCAAAAGATCTGCTGATAACTACAAGTTGTGTAACTTGTCATGCATTGCTTGCTCATATGCTCTACCTCTATTTATCAGAGTGTTCCAAGGATGGGATCCTCTTCGAAATCCTTCTCATGGGTTGGAGTTGGTGTCACAGTGGAAGGCATTGCTTGAAGGAGAAGATTATTTTGATATATGGGATGTATCATCACCTTATACTCAATTGGTTTCAGAGGTTGTATTGCCAGCTGTCAGAATATCTGGTATTAATACCTGGCAGGCACGGGATCCTGAGCCAATGTTATGGTTTCTGGAATCGTGGGAAAAGTTACTTCCTTCTTCAGTCCTTGCTACCATATTAGACAATATAGTCATGCCAAAATTATCTAGTGCTGTAGATACTTGGGAACCACACCGTGAGACCATTCCTATTCACACTTGGGTGCATCCATGGCTACCTTTGCTGGGGAACAAGTTGGAGGGTATTTACCAGGTGATTCGTTTTAAATTGAGTACTGTTCTTGGTGCCTGGCACCCAAGTGATGGTTCTGCTTATGCTATATTGTCTCCTTGGAAGACTGTATTTGATTCTGCAAGTTGGGAACAACTTATGCTTCGTTTTATTGTACCGAAGCTGCAGCTTGTCTTGCAAGAGTTCCAGGTGAACCCGGCAAGTCAGAATATTGATCAGTTTTATTGGGTTATGAACTGGGCTTCTGCTATTCCTATTCACCTGATGGTTGATATGATGGATAAATTCTTCTTTGCCAAATGGCTTCAGGTTTTGTATCATTGGTTGTGCTCAAATCCTAATTTCGAAGAAGTTACAAAATGGTATTTGGGATGGAAAGAACTCATTCCAAAAGAACTGTTGGCAAATGAAAGTATCAGATACCAGCTTAATCGCGGTCTTGATATGATGAACCAGGCTGTTGAAGGTATGGAGGTGGTCCAACCTGGTTTAAAAGAGAATATAAGCTATCTTAGGGTACTTGAGCAAAGGCAATTTGAGGCTCAACAGAAAGCAGCAGCCTATACTCAACAGCAAGCTGCTGCTAGCTTGGGTGGTGCGGTCAACGCAGATGGTGCTCATGAATTGAGCTTGAAAGAAGTCATTGAGGCTCATGCTCAGCAACATGGTTTGCTATTCAAGATTAAACCTGGTAGAATGCACAATGGTCATCAAATATATGGGTTTGGTAATGTCAGCATAATAATAGATTCCCTAAATCAAAAGGTATATGCCCAAAATGAAGAAATGTGGTCTTTGGAATCTCTTCATGGTTTGCTAGAGTTGCATAATAAATCCCTTAGTAAAAGACGCTGAATTCTGCATTTGCCAAATGTGAAGTATCTCAATTCTCAGGTGCTCTATTTATCTAGTTTCTTGTACGACTTATATTATCTTGATTACTAGTACTATTTTAGGCTTTTGAGAGTTGAGATGTTGTGATTTCTATGCAGCATACATTATATGTGTTGATAATTCAGAAATTCAGAAATTGTGTGGATTTGGGAATTTAGATTTATTTGCACTTTGATAAATTTGTTTTAGTTCACTTGCAGTGCGCCCAACTATTAGTCAAATGGTAGTTGCAGGCTACATTTCTATAATTTTTTACTATGAAATCAATAATTGCAAATAATCTAGCCTTCCACATTCTGCATAAATAAATTACTGTTTTTCTTTTTCTTGCTCTTGTTTCATCATGTAATTATCAAGTAAACTTGCTGTTATTAATCTTTGAAGGTGTTTATAAACCATGGTACTTCAGCTGCTGCATAAATGAGTCATTCTCACAGTCAGATGATGGCCCTGCCAATTATTCCAAGTAGTATTTCTGCCCATCTTGCAAATATCATTTTGATCAAACAGGGGAAATGTTTTATTTATGAAATTCATCGTGAAGATCTTTTGATTGATTCATCTACCAACTTCCTTTTGCTGCTACATTTCCTTTTGGGATATGGATTGTTTCTCGGTACCACTCTGCTCACTTCCATGAATTGGATGTTGAAAAGTTATCATTCCATTATTTGCAAAGCCTAAGTGCAAAATGTTTAGTTTTGTTTCAATATAGTGCATCTGATACAAGGCATGGATTAAAGGCTTAATTTTAGTTGTTCTCTGAGAGATTGAGACTTGATGCCAAATCCCAATATGGGGTGATTGCATGTGACATAAACATGTTGAACAAGTAGATCTGAAATGGTGTTAGACGGTTGGTCATTCCTATTGCCATTATGGTATTTTGGATTAGAACTGTATTTTCTTTGGTGCTTGAATAATGAGATTGGATATGGTATGAACTGTGCTTAGAAATTATAATTAGACATGGGGATGCCAAGTTCTGTGAGGGAACTGTCACTATTAGGTGTCATAAACATAACCGAGTAGCAAATACTTTTCATGTCATCTTCATGTGTGGTAATCTGAGTGAACTATTATAGCATGCTTTTCCTTATATTATAGCAAATAGCATAACACAGTATAACCTCACTTTATATTATTGTATATAATATAATTAAAAATTGACAATTAAAATCTCTATTGTTTATGAAAAATAAAAAAAAATACAACTCCATCTTCATCCAAAGTTTTAAGTTAATCATGAAATACATTAAACTATGAAAGACTTAAATGAAAAACTGTCCTTGTTGAAACTTTGAAAGAGCTAAGCAGTCAAGGCATTACATGTTGATGTTAGGCATTTGAAGTGACAGAGGCCATAGCTGAGAAGCATGGAGTGTGACACACATACATCAGCAACGAACTGCTGGCTGGGAAGTTCCCCATGTTTCTGACCTGTGAAGATAAAAGAAATATAGGAGAAAGGGGGGAAAGTTTGAAAGAGAGTAAGAGACAAGGTTTGAATTTGTGATTACCTGGCAAGAGCTGGTGGAAAACACTGTTCTGCAGTAGACACCAGCGATGCTGCAGCAGATGAACTCAGAACTTGACCAGAATCTGCAAGAGGATGGTGATATCCTTGTAAGAGATGGATAGTGGATAGCTGTAACATTAGCAGTGTCCTGGTGTTGGAGGTGGTGGTGCTTCAGAGGTGGATAGTGACCAATAAGTAATGCATTAGTGCCCAACAGACATAAGAATTCTGAGGATTTATTATATTAGAATTAGAATATAGTACAAATTGAGCATCCTTATTTGCACACAGATAGCTTAAGCTATCCTGCACGTATTGGATTTTGCTTATTGCTATGCTATGGGTTTAGCATAGCACTGATCCTCCTTGTATTGCTGTAATGTGCACTATGTCATGCCAGTATCAACTATATACACGTACTAATATGTCCTTTATTCGGTTTTTCTTGTTCCAAAGGTTAATCATTATTCCTTGACATTTATTTTGCAGGCAGTTGAACTTGGAGGTTTGTTGAAAATAATGCTCAGGAAGATGTCTTTGCAGTTGAACAATCAACCATTCAATTTTATGATTCACACTAGTCCAATTCAAGACAACGGGTCATAGTTAGCATACACTCATTGGTTTATACAGATAATACCTCAATTGGGATTGCGGGTTTTGAGCTGGGAACCGGGAGCTGCATAAATACTTAGTTCCCCGAGGATGCTGCAAAGGTTCTAAGGGAAGTGAATGTTCCATGGTCAGAATAAAGGGTGTAGAAACATGTTGGTAACCTAATCTCAAACTTCTAAGGTAATAATTTTTTTTATTCCCATGTATGAGGGTCAAGCTTTTCTGTTACAAATTTTATACCCTGAGCTTCCTGGTGGAAGGAGTTGTGGCTCTCATGTGTCATTGATATTTGTCCTGAATCCATGAGGTATTTGAAATTCGAAATAATGTATTCATTGTGTATTGGATTCATTGAGCAAACGATTATGCCAAAAGAGGAAAGGCAACTGCATTTTTGATAATTTTGATGTCCTTTTGGGGATATGGTGAGGGACTGAGGGTATCTATTTACCCTGCTTATGCTTCAATAGACCAAGTGTGTGTTTGGACGCTGAGCAAAAAAAAAGTGTGTTTGGACAAACGCAGGTACAGTAACAAAATCGTCATATCTGTTCAGTTACGTGGAAGGTTTTATTTTTATAGCTTCAGGGGAGATAAAGTAGGTATCAACCCAGAAACAAACATGCTGTAAGTGTGTATAAAGTTTAATCATTCGGATCAGGATCCTATCCAGTTGAGTAAATTATCTCAACCATTAAACATATATAAATTTATAGAAAAATAAAACTTTTAAATATACATAAATTTATATCCTTATAATTGAATTGCAGGCATGCAGTTACATTTTGAACCTCAGAGGATCTTGATCTTAATCTTAATCATCCAGAGGATCTTGATCTTAATCATCCAGTCAATTCAATGACATTCTATTTCTATTACATTTCTCTTTATTTTGAATTCTATAATATGTGGCCACATGCATTAGCTCTCAAAGCTCTTATATCCGTTGTCTTGGAATGGCTCTGCTTTGGCAATTCATGCATTATTGTTTTTCCTTATTCCTCGATGATCGTCCCCCAAAGAGCTAATGAGTTGAAAGAAACTTTCAAGTTGAAAACATTGCAAGCTGAAAGTAAATGTGAAGTTAAAAGAATCATAAAATTATCCAATAGTTTTAACTTCTTTTTTTTATTTTTTATTTTTTATCTCAAGGTATTATTATTAACTTTAATTTTGGAGTAGTTTTTAAGATGAAAAAAAGAAAAATGTTATGTCAAACATAGTAAGCTTATTAAATATTTGAATTAACTGATCATGACATAAGTTATGTGGTGACAAATTCTTGTTGAATAGACATTTTAGAGTGGCCCTCCTCATTAGCATCTAATGAAGTGTTTACTAAGACTAACTCATAAGTTAGCTTAAAGCCTATAAATTAGAAATTGAGTTGAAAAGTTAAAAATGATTAAAATATAATTTTAGTCCTTTATGTCTTAAATTATATTTAATTTGATTTTTTAAGTTTTAAAATATTCAATTTAGAGTCTTATGTCTTTAAAGTGAGTCATCATAGTTTCTTGAAATAGTGATCCCTTTTAATTGAGACGCGATTTTGATTTGTATGTGCATGACTAACTAAAATAATACATTTACCATTTCACATCTTTTTAATTTGAACTAAACATAGGAATATATAGTTATACGTAAAAACCATAATTGTGATGACAAAGGAGTTATTAAGCAAAATCAAATATATATCTAAACATATTATGTTTTTATGAACTAATCAATATAGTTATCAAGTATAGTTCCTCCCATCATTACAAATAAATAAATTATCTTTAAACATTAATATGTATCTAAAACTAGGCATCTGCATTTCTTCCCCCTTTTTTGCTAATAGCATGACATAACCGACAAGGTAAGGTGTCAAGGCTCAGTGCTCTAGTTTTTGCATAGTTACCCAACACACCACATCTTCTCCATGCATGGAATTCTCCATAGGCTATTGGATCATCTGCTATGGCCTTCACATACGAAGCCAATTCTTCCATTGACTTGAATTTCACCCCTTCTATTATTGAATGAGGAGGGACAAAATCCATGATATTTGGAGCACCAAAATAGATTGGAATTGCACCAGAGTCTAAGGCATAAAATATCTTTTCTGTAATATAACTCTCAGTCCAAGTGCCCTCAATTACAAGGACAAACTTGTAGTGAGACATCACACAGTGTAAATGATTCCACCATTTGGTAAGTTTTGCAGCATTATCTACACATTCAGGATATAAACGTGGTGCCTTATTTTTTCCTCCAACATTATTTAGGCATTTGCCAAGTGAATGGTGAGGCAATAAACTAAGGATTTTGTGGGCAAGTTTGTTCCTTTGAGTTGTACAAGGGAAAGAAGACCAATAAACAAGTGGGACCTAGAAATGATGAACAAAATTAATGAAAGTTTTACAAACCTTTTCTTTTAAAATATTGATTAGTTCATACATAAAGCACACGCCAACACTGTAAACAGATTAGTAACCCAAATCTTGTTAAATTATTTTTCTTAACTAATCTCTTGAAAATCCTTTAACATCCATCTAACTTTGACGGGAACTGTAATGTTGTACAAAAATAATATTTTATCAGTTACATAACATATATTAGTTTATTTTAATATTTACATATAATAATTATGATGACACCTTTAAACATATAATCCATTAATTATTATCCTAATCATCTATTGTCATACCACAAGTTTCGATGTCTATTTGAGTTAGAACTAATGCTAAACCACAAATTTCACTTCTACGTACACTATGTTTGTAAAAGAAAATGTCTTAGTATATATTACTTTCATTTTTATATATATAATTATATTTATATATATAAGAAATAAATATCTAATTCTTCAACATTAATAAAAATAATTAAAATAGTTTATTTTAATTAATATTATCATAAATTTAAATTTTATTCTAAAAGTACTCATAAAATTAATTAATTAATTTAAGTGGTGGTTAGATATAGTGAAATTACTCATAATTTAAAGAATATTTCTTTTAATTAATGAGTATGAGTTATATTCTTAATAACTCAATAATTTTTTTATAATAAATAAAGGGTATAAAAGAAAATCAACAATTATATGTTTTCTATATTTTAAAACAAAAAACATACTATCATTTATTTCTTTTATATATATATATATATATATAACGTAGGCAGGACTCGTGAATTTTGCAAACTCTTTGAAACGGAAAGAAAGGAGGAGATGAAATGTTTTAATAAATATTTAAAATATTCTTACTTTTGAATACTTTTTTTCTTCCTATAAGGTGTATTTTTGGTGTTTTAGTTGCATATTTAATTTTCTTTGCTTTTACCTTTTTTCATCAAACAACCTATCAAAACATTTCCACTTTGCTTTTTTTTTTCTTTCCTAAACCAAAGGCTCTATAATTTTCTTTACATGAATTCAAATTACAGATTCCCAAATTCTATCTCTCTTTCTGTCCCATCAATCAAATCACACAACTCAATTAAAAAAAAAAAACATGTAATCTCTACACTCAAGCTTTGTCTCTCACCATATCACAAACTTTGTTTTGAGGCCAGGCTAATATCTTACACTGTATTGGAAAACGTCCAACGTTAATTTCGCAGGGATAAAGGCCTTTTAACCTTAAAAAAAGGAGGGATCCATTACATAGAAAAGGGAGCGATTGAGTGTAACATTAATAGTGTGTTTTGTAGTATTTCGGGTATCACTTGATGCATGTAAACCGAAAGTTATGAAGACTTAATTCTGTGTATTTTAGGTCTGTGAAGTGAAAAGAGAGTATGTGATCCACGTTACTTAATGATTCCAAATACACACCAAAACGTTTCCAAACTATGAAGAGATGACGTGAACTTTTATTAATTGAGTTAATGCCATTGATAGGATAGAGAAAAAGACAAAGTTCAAGATAAGTGATTTCAATCCCTTTAAAATAAGAGATATATGCAAAGAATAATTTTGCATTCATTTTTATGCAATACTAATCAATGAATTTGGCACTCAAGAAGAAAAAGAACAAGAAGAAAAACATTCAAAGAATAAGAAAGGGAACAAAAAAGCTTAGGGTTATATGGTTTGAGAAAACATTTTCTTCTTCTTCTTTAATTATAAAAATGTCAAATTATTGCCACTTTATTTCCTATTCTTAAACAAATGTATATAAAACAATGAAAATATAAAAAATTGAAAATAAAAAATATTTTTTCAAACCAAACAATTCTTACATTTATGAATAAATTCTTGCAATCAAGTATCTTTTGTGTGTACAATGGTGGCAATGAAAATTGAATACAAGTCCTTATGCACCTATCCTAATCTCCTACCACTAAGGCAACCTAGTGGATTTTGTAATAGAGTATATAAAACATATAGTGAGAATTTAATGCAATTTTTTTTTTTAACTTTTAGTTTGGTATTTCAATTTTAACAAGCAATTGGTCATACAAAAATACAAAATTAAAAACTACTTACATTGTTCTTATGGGAAGAAATATGGTAATTTCGACCATTATGGAATAGGGAACTGGCATAGGTTGATTGCAAATCATCTTTAGCATGATAACTAATAAATATTTCTTCACGACCTGATCGCTTTCTTTTAGGTTCAAGGTCCATGTATACACGAAGTGGTTGTCCAATGCTTCTCTAAATTCAAAAGAACAAGAAACAACTAAGTCAATTCTTATAGGAAATGAAATTCATTTTTGATAAACTAAGTTTCTTAAGTCATTGGCAACAAATTTATTTAACACAATTGTGGATGCTCAAAGTTCAACAAAGTTTCAAACAAACAACCCTTGCAAATCAAACATTTCATACTAAACATGAGCAAGCAATTATTACTATGACAATTGTAACATTTCTACATTCAATTTATTAATAACTGTTATTAATCTAAATAAAACAAAAAAATTCAGTGTGAGTAACAAGAAGAGACAGTATGATTGTCCAACAGTAAGCTCATTTAAAATAAACTAGTTCTGATGTATTGCCAAGATGCAAAGAGGAATATTAATTTGTGCCTTCCTAAGAGAAATTTAAAAAAGGACACGTATAAGTGTAAATTCTTACTTGTTTTTCAATCACATGCATTTGCTATGTAAATTCTCATTCTTGGTTAAAAAAAAAAGAAACCTGTAATGTTACAATTAAAATTGCACATATTAAATAATATAAAATCACAACTTTTAACACACTATTTATTATATGTTCAATAAATTATATGCAAATTCTATTTTATTGAATGCATGAGATCGATCTAGACCCGTATATAATTCACTTAATAACATAAAATATATAGCTAAACTTTATCATCCACACAACACATAATAAAAAACAATAAGTGTAAACATCATAACCCAAAAAAATTGTTACTTGTGCCGGAGGTTTAGTCGTTTCAAACAAGAAGGCATCAGGGTTGTCAGCAAGAACCAGTGATTTTGTCCACAAGCAACTCAATCCACATGGGCAAATGTACATGTTATTTAAATTGTCAGGAATCCATGTCCACCCTTTCACCAAGATGCTCACATGTTTCATTTTCAGCACCCCACATTCCAATTGGCCACCAAATTGATCTTGCAAAGAAGTAGAAAAACCATAATTTGAACCATTTCTTTGTTGGTTTATCTCTTTCTTGAATCGGGCACACCCCACTTCGGAGTCCCACTTTTTGAATGCACCAACCACGTCGGTGAAAGCCTTTGATTGGTCTTTGATTGGTTGGGTTGAGAATTGTGATAATAAAGAAAAAGAGGGGAACTCAATGATCCCAGATATGAACAAGATCAAGAGAATGAAACCCAATGTGTTTGCTAAGGTAATGAAATGACGTAGGGGTAGAGTGAAGAATGATGAACAATTGGGAACTCTCATCCTCTCTTCGGAGTGCAAAGTGAAAAATGTGAAATGAATGGTAGACAACACTAATAACATATACAAGAGAATATCTTAAATTATACGATACAATAATGATAGTTCCACGCCATCAATTATTGTTTACACGTACTCCAAATTCTTCTTTTTATAGTATGAAATAAAAAAAATGAAATGAGATTTCTCCTCTTTTTACCCTTAAAGGGAGGAAAGTAACGAGTGATAGGGATAGTGTAAAAATCTGAGAACGTCATTCTTCTACTATGGGTTGGAACCAATTCAAATACAACAACATTTTTGTCTTCATTATAGTGGATATTTTTGGAGGGTTTATAGTTCCTTCACCCAGTGAAATAGTTCATATATGTTCGGTTGAGGCATGCTTGGCCTTGAGAAATTGAAACATGTGTCCACTTTAAAGTGTGACACCTTCCTTGCGTGCATGCTTGAGTTGGACAATTAGTGAGTTGGAGACAACTTAGCATCAACAAAAACCTACAAACACTACTACCAAACAAATATCAACTAGGAAAACCGATACACATTTTCTGTCTTGATTTGCTTTCCGTTTATTTCTGACGTATGATACTTGTAATGGTAATGAATGCTTTAATTTGTTTAGCAATAGTTTTTTTATTTAAATTAATTATCATAACCTTTCAAAGGTTTAATACGTAAAAACGAATATAAAACAAGAATTTTAGGGTTTTTAGAATCAATTTGAAGGTAAAATACCTATTCCAATCAACTCAATGGTGTAACTTAGTTAGTGAGAGATGACTTGAGTTTGATCCCCATAAAATATATTGATGAGATCCTCATAAAATATATTGATGAGGATGAACGGTGAACTTTAAATGTGTTTAAGTCTCAAATTAAAAAAAAATATATTCCAGTCAAAATTAATTTTAACCTTATCTTAATAATTTAACATTAACAATTTTATATATTAATAAACATATGTTAACTACATTTAATTTTATGCATTTAACCCATTAGGGTCAGCGTGGTAGATGTTGGAGTAGATTTTATAAATAGATATTTTAAATTTTAATTTTATCCCAATTATTTCTTAAAAGCTCATTAATATTATACAAAAGTCCCAAGTGACAATTCCTTGAAAGTCCTGAGTGACAAAATTAAGAAAATAAGAGTAGATCAATCAATCCTAATTAACAAAATGCATGTAAAACAACTAAGAACTCCATGCGAAATATGCTACGAAATGCAACACATTAGTTCCACTCAAATTTATTACCGGCAAATTGAGTTATTAAACTTTAAAATGAACTAGTTTTTTATCAAAATGATCGAAAGGTCCAAATTAAGCTACAAAAGTTAGATGATTTTGGTTTTTGGAGAGATTTAGACTTTGTCAATATAAAAGTATAGGAAAAAGTCATGTTTTAAAACAATCCGTGCAAGGAGTTATGCAGTTGCAAAGTTGACACTTTTTACAAGTTCAAATCACGATTTGGGTACCTAAACCATGTAGTTTCACTCTCAAATGGTGAGTTTAATCTACCAAGATCAAAGCAAATATATAAAACCGGTACCCTTTTGCATTATTGTTTAACCATTTCTTGAAGGTCAACATTAAATGGTTTTGTTATTCAAGAAGAAATTAGAATTGTTGGGGCAAAGGCACACCGGAAGTTTAATGCATAGAGGAAAGGTTTTTAACAGAGTCTTGAGTGTGAGAATATCTGGGTACATACTTACTCTCACAACTCTACTAAAGTTCTTTTATCCAAGCTACATTTACTCGACTTAAAATCAAAGATGCACATTCAAGAGATTCATAAACCATGGGTAGCTCACTGACATTGGAAATTTAACTAAATACTAAAGATTTATCATAACAGTTCAAAAGGGCATGATCGGAGGATAATCGATCTACACCTAGAATTATATCAAAATGAGATAAAGGTGAGCAATTTAGTCATGGGTAAGATGGAACAAAAAATAAAATAAATGAAAGAGTAGTAACAACAAGATCACAAGGTAATGAAAATACAGGTAATATATATATATATATATATATATATATATATATATATATATATATATATATATATATATATATATATATATATATATATATATATATATATATATATATATATATATGACCTTTAATAATATTTTTGTGTCTAACACTAATTAAAAAATATTGTTAAATTATAAATAAATATTATTAATTTTTTTTGATATTTTATTAAATATTATATATAATCCATGTTGTTAAAGTCTAAAATGTCATAAAAATAAATTAATAACATTTATTCGTAATTTGACTATATTTTTTAAATGTTATCAAAAAAATTTAATAATATTTTTATTAAATGTTAAAAAAAAATATCGTCAAAGATCACACGTAGGTAATAATGAAAATTCAGATCTCTCACGAAATCATCATATCAAATAAAAAAAAAAATGTGTTGAGCTTGAATCATATAGTTCATCTAACAAATTTTCATTTTTGGTACACTTGAATTAGATCATCAAATTGAGTAGCTTCACAGCCCCTCATAATGAATGCTCGAATTTTCATTGAAAGATATATTCTTAATACTCGATTTTTCATTGAAAGAAATATTTATATTTAGGGTCTAATCATGCCTTAAATAAGAATAAATATGAAGGAGGAGACCTGTTGGCAACCAAAATAATATGTTTTTATTATTAGGGAAAAAAACACTCGACTGTTTTCAATATAGCGTAGGGACCATTTTACAAGATATTTGGACACCATACAATTGATTCACCTTAGCCATTTGCACTTTCTCTCATGGATTCAAGATGCATTACTTCATCTCCCTCTTTACATTTGCGTCTCAAAATCCAGAGAAATGCAAAAGTAAATCCATCATGGGCAAGAAATCTACACAGGAACACAACAACAACAACAACAACTGAGTTTAAAATGCGCAAGTATGACATGATTTACCATGATTCATTCTCTAATATTGCCTTGTAGAAGTGTATTTGCTCTTCTCTCTCTGCATCTTATATGATGAGTTCCAACTCCTCCCAGCAGAAGCTATAATAGCTGTTTGTGCTATCTCCACTGGCAACAGCAAAAGCCAGTGATTAGAAGGAAGCATTTTGCTAGAAAGGCCCAGAAATTCTCCACTGGATTGAGCAAGAGAACTAGCAAAGTAGCTGAGAAGAAAGAGGGTACTGTTGCTGGTGCAGTTGCTCTTATCATTGGTACTAGTATTGGTACTGGAATTCTTGCACTTCCAGAGAAAGCCTTCCCTGCTGTACTCCCTTTTCTCTGAGCTGAAAAAATGAAAAAAAAAGGATAAAAATATTTTCCCCCCTCAAATATCTTGAAATTTGGTTTTAATCCCTATAAAAATTTAATAAATGCGTAGTCCCAACATTTTTTCAAAATTGGTATGGTTTTAGTCCCTCATTGGTGACTAAAATCGTGTGTTTCTGTTAAAATATAGGACTGAACATGTATTAAATTTTTATACAGACTAAAACTGAATTTCGAGAGATTTGGTGGGAACAGAAACATATTTTACTTAAGAAAAAATAGTCGAAAGTGTTTGTCTTTTTCATGCTGACATGTCCAGAACATTTATGTACAATTGCAGGGAATTATACCAAGTTCTATATCAGTGATAGTGTGTTGGATTTTTCTTCTCATTGAAGCATTTTTGCTGGTTGAAATTAATGTGGCTTTGATGAGGAACAAAGGAAAGAAACAGGAAGACAATGAGTTGGATGTCATTTCTATCAGAACCATGGCCCAAGAAACACTTGGGGACTGGGGTGGAACAATAGCTACTATTGCCTATGTTTTCTTGGGATATAGTTCCATGGTTGCATATAGTTCCAAATCTGGGGAGATCCTTTTCCAACTCATCAATCTCCCAGCACCAGTTTCAGGCTCTCTATTCACTGCTCTCTTTACAATGCTTGTCTCAATTTGGGGAACTCGCGCCACTGATCGAGTCAACCAGTATCTAACTGCTTCCATGATTGGTGCATAAAGTTTTGATTTTTAAGCTATTCATGCTTTGTAACTTATTATTGCCATTGTGCAAACTTGAGCATAGTTTTACAAATATTGAATTATTTTGTGTTTTTTCTTATTATGGTTTATCTGGCTGTATTTCAATCTAGAATTTTGTGATGAGTAACATTTTGACTGCATAACAATGAGTAGCTTCTTGTAAGCAGGTTTATTGTTGGCTATTGAGGTGCTAGCTGTTGTGTTTGGGGGATGGTCAGGAGTTGGGGGCATTAGTGACTGGACAAAAATTCCACCAACAATACCTGTGATTATTTTTTCCCTAGTGTTTCATGATCTAACACCATGTAAGAATGAGAAAATTATAATGTTACATATATTTTGAAACTAGTAGTTTTGCTAAAACATTTTGCTTTTAAAACCTTGCAGTTATATGCTCTTATTTGGAAGGTGACATTCGTCGTATAAAAACTTCTGTTTTTCTTGGTGCTCTTGTGCCACTGGTGGCAGTGCTTGTCTGGGATGCAGTTGCACTTGGTCTTGCAGCTGAAGCAGAACAAGTGGTTGATCCGGTTCAGTTGTTATATAGGTAATTCTGCTCCTGCAGAACAATTTGGGGGCATTTGTGTTGATAATTAACCATAAAGTATTTTAAGAAACCTAGTGTAAAAATCATTCAACAAAAGTTTTATCCCACCAGGTAATGTTGGTTACATAGATTGCAAGATGCAATTAGACTTTTAATATATTATGAATATGAAAGTATTGATGCAAGCTTATCCATTATCATGAATCAAGGAGTACACCATATATTTATTTTTTTACTGAATCTCCACCCATCACAAGAAATAGAGCTTTCCACAATTATGTCTCAAATATTTAGACTGTTAAATTTCAACCTCAAACAACTAAAATTCATAAATGTCAATTTTTTAGGTTGAGATGGAATGGTGTTTCTATTATGGTTGCTGCCTTCTCACTTTTGGCAGTAGGTACATCACTTATTGGCACCCTCCTAGCCTTCTCAGAGTTCTTCAAGGAGCAACTTAAAAATGGAACCTGGCATTCCCTTCCCACTAAAAAGGTAAAAGTAAATTATGTACTTTTAATATCTTTATTAATTGCAATTTGTTACATTTTTTGCCTATAACACAGTCAATAAAGAATCATGCTATGTTTTAATGAAGAAAGTTCTTTGGACAGGAAAATTGGTGGGGCAGGAATAAAATAAATGTCATAGCTGCAACAATGGTAGTTGCTCCCTCTCTCTTTGTCTCAACAACATTTCCGGATGCATTCTCTGCTGCCACAGATATTGCTGTAAGCTGAGAAAGAGTTTTTTTTTTTCTCTTTGTGTGGCAGTGGAAGATTCTGCTAGTTTGGGTAGAGAAAACATTTTTTTTTTTTTACTTTTGATTAGAAAAATGGCACCTTATTTTCATTTTGTTTTCTATTTTCAAAAGTTTGTATAGGAAATAGAGTGTTTTCTATCTTTATATTCTATTTTTACTGTTTTCTGTATAAATTTTTTAAAACAAGAAATAAAATGAAAATAAGGTAACATTTTTGTAATTAAAAGTTAAACTAAAATATGTTTGTGATTTCTAATAAATATCTGAATTTTGTATTTATTTTTTAATATATATATATATATATATATATATATATATATATATTTTGTTTTTGCTCCCTGTAAAACAAAAATTTTACTTTTGATCATTGATATTTTTTGTAGTCCAAAGTAACGAATTTTGTGTTTGATTTTTGATAAATTTTTCATTTATTATTAGTCCATTTGAAAAAGATTAATAACAAATAAAAAAATTATAAGGAAACAAACATAAAATTTATTAATTTATCATAACTAAAAAAAATATTAAGGACTAAAAATAAAATTGTTATTTTATTAAGGATTCAATGCAAAAAAAAAATTATCATAAAAAATACAAAATTAAATATTTATTAAGAATTAAAAACATATTTTAACCTAAAAATTAATATAGAAAAGAAAAGGAGTCTAACACTACCGCCTGATTCCTAGGAATAATAGAAATGAAGATTGAAAACGTTTTCTCAAATTAAATGGTTAATGCTTTAAATCAAGTAGATGTTCCTTTAAATCACATGCAACAAATTCTGGTTTTTATGGTGAAATGGTTGATCCTTTATTTTGAACAAATTTAGGGGGGCTATTGCATGACAGTGCTCTATGGAGTGCTTCCTCCAGCAATGGCATGGGCAATGCACAAGAGGGAACCCGAGCTTTATGGTCGAAAGGAATTATTAAATGCAAATGTTGCACTTGTTGTGGCTGAACTATTTGCTTGTGGCATTGTGGTGGAGCAAATCCTGCAAGATATACCAGCTCTGCACTCATAAATACCTTTTTTCCTGTTTAAACATTTACCAAAATTCTCTGTACAAGGTTTTCCTCCTCATGCCGCTTGCTTCGGAATAGAATCATGTGTGCTGAATTTGAAGGAAACGGAGATTTGTCATGGTGCATGCCAAAAGTTTGGTGCTGAAGAATTTATGAAGCAATATAGAATTTGCTCATTACATTTGACTTAGCAGCAAAGGCTGCTAAGCTTGAAACCTTATTCAAATATTTGGTTCGGTCATTGATTCATGTCCGTTTTCTTCGGGATGTACATAAACTGCATTTTAATAATCATTAGTAATAGACATTATTACAAATTTAGGGGGGCTATTGCATGGATTGCTCCATGTTGTTTTGCAAGCCAGTCAGCACATGCATTAGCTTCACGTAAAAAGTGCTTAAAGCAAGCGTTCCAATTAAAAGCCAACATTTGTTGAATTTGTCTCATCAAAGATTAGTGAGGGTGAAAGATATCAATGTTGGTCTGGATAAGCTCCAAAGCCAGTTTTGAATCTGACCACAAATGATATATTTTGTCCTATGATATATATAACACAAGTTGTATGTGAAAAATGCTTATGCAGTTACATACCTTTCATTCTCATATCATAAGATGAATTAGGTGAGGGCAGTCCTTACACAAAAAACAACCACTACCTGTCAATAGAGACTATCTTTCTTGCTCTTAATTTATATGTGACATTCTCTGTCCTGACATACATATAAATAAATAAAACATATAAAAACATTTATCAATAAATTCACGTGGGTAAAAGATTCACATTCACTTCACAGTTATCAAATAAGACTTATTAAAAACATATTAGACTCAAAACAAGGCCGTCAAAGTTTACAAAAAAATGTTTTGTTTAATTAGTGAGATAAAATAAAATAAAATAAAATAACATTATGCAATTAAAATAAAAACTCATTCTCAATGTCACATCCTATCAGAGTATTGTGTCCCAACGTCTTCTGACATGAAATTCTTTAAATTCATCCAGCTAGTCATGTGCTCCCACGAACACAAAGTTCGAGATCATCACAGAATCCAAACACAAATAGCACACAAGGAGTGAATTATCACAAAAAAAAAAACTCAACTTGATATAACCTACATCACTTCACCACTTTATCTTTAAAATTCATTTTTCAATCACTAATCTCATTACACATGAATCACACACTCGAGTCAAGACGAAATAACACTCATCAATTTTATAATAAACAATTAGCAAGCGTTATGCAACAATTATACTAAGACTCAAGCCTACATGCAATGTGGTATCATGTCAGTGAAAAATTACCCTGGGACGCTTAAGAGTATATAACAAAATACACCACACAATGAGTATGTCAGGTCACTCTCACTAAGTGAAATAATAAGGTGACCAGTCAATGTCACTTCGTTTTGCGAGAATTGTGACACCCTCTACCCCTCACATATATACTAACAAGGAATAAAAATTCAAATATTAATTAAAAGTATTTTTTTAAAACATTTTTAAATACAAGCCTTTCAAAGGGATAAAAGGTTCACAATCCCTTTCTTCTACATCATATTCAAACTTGTCTGAATAAATAATAAAGTCATCGGCTCGAACAAGGCCGTCTGAGACTTCATACAATTAATATAAAACCCTATACCCCAATGTCACATCCTATCAGAGCGTTGTGTCTCGACGTCCTTCAGCACAATATTCCTTAAAGCAGTTCACCTAGTCATCTGCTCCCCCGAACACAGAGTTCAAGATCATCACAGGATCCAAACACAAACAATAAACCGGGAGTGAGTTATCACATTCCTAACTAATAGAGAAACAAGACAACTAGATATACATATCATATAAACCAAATAAAACTTACTTACACGTAATTCACGTAATTCCATCACTTTGTCATTCAAAATTCACTTTTCATCAATCAATCACACTTTTCAATCATCAATCACATTACACAGGAATCACACGCTCTGATCAAGACATAATAACACCTCAATTTCATAATAAACAATTAGCAAGCGCATGAGACAGTTATGCTAAGACTCAAGCCTATATGCAATGTGGTACCATGTCAGTGAAAAACCACCCTGGGGCGCTTAGGAGTACATAACAAGACACACCACACAATGGGTTTGTCAGGTCACTCTCACTAAGTAAGATCATAGGGAGACCAGTCAGGGTCACGATGTTTTGCGAGAATGCTCCAACCATATGGGATCAGCATAGACTTAAAGGAGCACTCAAACCCGGTGACCCTCAAGGCCTACACTCCAAAGAGTCTGTCAAGGTCTCTCCCTCCTGATTCAGGTCCAACCCCTAAAATCATTTTAGCACACAGACACTGCTAGTGAATTATACAATACCCACGACCTCACACTCGTGTCTTAAACACGTACAACATATTGCGCTATAATTTAACACTGGTTCCTAAACAAGAACCTACACTTTCTCTTTAACACTGGTTCCTAAATAGGAAACCTACACTTATTTAACACTGCGCATTTACACTTTTCTCAAGATAACACTGGTCGGGTTATTGTACAATTCACAGCTTACAACACAAATAATGTTACATCAAGAATTAATCACACATTTATTCACAACCAAAACTCATTCACAATTTCACATCTCATAATGTCACAATCCACCATCACATGTTTTCACGTATCTCACAATTCAACACCTGTTCTACTTTACACTTTTACTCAATCTCAATAACAATATTATAATCTCAAGGCAACATATTATTCCACAATTCATCACATATTTCATTTATAAGCACTGCTCATGAACTATACAATACCACGACCTCACACTCATGTTTCAAACATGTTTAACACAATTGCGCTACAATTTAACACTGGTTCCTAACTAGGAACCTACACTTTCTCTTTAACACTGCGCATAAACACTGGTCGGGTTATTGTATAATTCATAGCTCACGATATAATTAATGTAACATCAAGTGTTAAACACATTCACTTATTTACAATCGAATATCATGTCCACACTTTAACATCTCATAACATCACATCAACCATCTCATAACATTCCTAATGATATTCATAAGGTACAACATACACATGTTCATCAAATTTAACCATAATATTCTCAAACTCCAACACTTAATAATTTTTGGAATCATACTATAACACTCTACAATATTATTTACATAAATTATTAATATAAATAACAACCTCTATATATATATAAGCTAGCATACATCATATTGAATCACAAATTACAAAGTAAGCTTTCAATGCACAAATTCTAAATAATTATATGAACACTTTGGTCAATTTCAATTATGATATTAACTTTTTAAATTATATATAAAAACCTAAACAACAAGAAAAAGAGAAAATACAAAATCAATATCTCTCTCTAAATTTCTCCTTTATTTCATCAATTCATATTAATTAGAAAAAGTACTCGATTTATAGGGTTCACGCTCAACACAATAGCATATCAATTCCACAACAATTGGTTTGTCAAACATATATAATTCACTGTAATAATTATAAGGATAAAATGAAAATTGCAAAAACACCCCAAAACTCATTCCAATTGATATCTCTAAGGATCTCTACACATGTTCTCACTAATTCCCAATTGTGAATAACTCATCCCTTACCTCTAAGCGAGCTCACGTGTCTTCAGCCAGCGATAGCATCATCTCTAACGGTTCCCTAAGATTCCTCAAGTTTTTCCTCCGACTGCTCCGATAGAATTCTCGAACGTCAGAGAGACGAAGAAGAGATTGAAGCCTCCACTTGTACTGTCTTCATGCGATTCCTTTTTCTCTCACCACGAATATTATCTCGCAAATCTCAACGGTGAGAGTGTGCGAAATTGAACTTCGATAAACATATCCAAATTTCATGAAAATCCAACTGTTAACGAAACCGGGGTCGTAGTTTTACCGAGACAGTTTTGGGTTTCTGCTGGAAAATAAAAATCTACAATGCGAAGGGTTTTCCTCTAAGCTCAGACATGATTTTGCAATTCCCAACGGTGAGAATGCTCGAAATTGGGTTGCGAATGCGGTGCTCAAATTTCACGACGATCCAACGGTGAATGAGTCCGAGATCATCGTTTTTCTGAGACGTGTTTTGTGGGCTGCGGGAAAAAGAAAGAGTTTTGAGAGAAAAAGGGGAAAAACGAAAATGAGAGGCAGAGGAGGCTGAGGAGTCCGTCTGAAAAACCTACCATGTTGCTATTTATAACTAGGGGCATTTAAGACCTATTATTTACTCTATTTATTTATTTTTATTATTTTTACTAAAAAAAATTCTTAAATTTATTTATGAAAAAAAATGGGATATTACAAGAATGCTCCAACTATATGAGATCAACATAGGCTTAAAGGAACATTCAAACCGAGTGTTTTTACCCCCAAGGCCTAGACTCTGAAGAATCCATTAGGGTCTCACCTTCCTGATTCAGGTCCAACCCCTAAAATAATATTTGCAAACAGACACTGCTCATGAATTATGCAATACCCATGACCTCACACTTGTGTTTCAAACACGTTTAACACATTGTGCTACAATTTAACATTGGTTCCTAACTAGGAACCTACACTTTTTCTTTAACATTGCGCATAAACATTTTTTTCAATATAAACGCTGGTCAGATTATTGTATAATTCACAACTCACAACATAATTATCGTTGCATCAAGTGTTAAACACACACACTTATTCACAACCAAATATCATGCTCACAATTTAACATCTCATAATGTCACAATCCACCATCACAGGTTTACATGTATCTCACAAATTAACACATGTTAAACTTTGTAGTTATACTTGATTTCAACAATAATATTATAAGCAGGCACTGCTCATGAATTATACAATACACACGACCTCACACGTGTTTAAAACACGTTTTACACATTGCGCTACAATTTAACACTGGTTCCTAACTAGGAAACCTACATTTTTCCTTGAACATTGCGCATCAACATTTTTCTCAAGATAAACACTGGTCAGGTTATTGTATAATTCACAGCTTACAACACAAGTAATGTCACATCAAATGTTAACTACACACTTATTCACAACTAAAACTTATGTTCACAATTTTACATCTCATTATGTCACAATCAACCATCTCATGTTTACATGTATCTCTCCAATTGACACATTCAACTCAATCTCCACACACACACACACATTACAACTTTCTTTAATTTATTATTTTAGTATTATAATATATATACACACACACACATAACATGTTGATTTATCATCATGAGAAAATATAGAACAAGATAATAATTTGTATAAAATAATTCATTAAAATAATATTATTTAGAGTATAATTCACCTCAATAAAAAGAACTTAATATTTTTTAGGGTTCACACTCAGTACAAGAACACATCAATTTCACAACAATTTTTTATTGGGACATCAATTGGTTCATCAAACATATATAATTCACATTTATAATTGTAAAGATAGAATCAAAATTTGTAGAAACATCCCAAAAATCTATTCCAATTGATACTCTAAGGATCCCTACACATGTTCTCACTACTCCCAATCGTGAATAACTCATCTCTTATCTCTAAGCAGGCTCACATGTGTATTGTGAAGGCGATAGTGACATCTCTAGTGATTTCCTGAGATTCTTCAAGTTTTTCCTCTGATTGTTCTGATAGGATTTCCAAACGTTAGAGAGAAGGATAAGAGATTGAAGCCTCCATTCCACTGTCTACGTGCGATGAGTATTTCTCCCTTCACAGACATTATTTTGCAAATCCCAACGATGATGATGTGCGTAAATGAGTTGGGAACCATGTATCAATATTTTACAACAATCCAACGGTTGACGAGTCTGAGATCGTAGTTTTACTGAGATAGTTTTAGGTTTCTGCGGGAAAAGAAAAAATTACGATGCAAATTGTATTTCTCTCAGCTCTGACGTGCTTTCGTAATTCCCAACGGTGAGAATGTTCAAAAATGAGTTCCGAATCTAGTAGGGTATTCATAACCTATTATTTACTTTATTTTTTTGTTTATTATTTTATAAACAAATTCTCTATTTTATTTCCTATCAAATGAATGAATCAAATATTTTTTTTTCCTTCAAATCATTATTTTAATTAATAACATCATTTCTCCTTATTTATTTAATTATAAAAAATTTCAACATTTTTCTAAAACTACATTTATTTTTAAATAAAATAATTTTAATTTATTTACGAAAAAATGGGGTGTTACACTCGTCATGTAACCTGACTTCATATTCTAACTTGACTTGCAATTTTACATTTCAGATCAATGACTGTTTAAGCAAATTGGAAGAGCTCTTATTTTCTTGTGGACTTTCTGATGGAGGACACAATTTTTCTGTTCTTTTCAAACAGAAATAGAAATGAATATTACAACAGGTATACAGCTAGCATACATTTGTTTGTGTCACAATACTTGCAGCCTCAACAGCTCCGCTAGTCAGCTCTCTTTTTATTAACTCCAAAATTTCATAGACCTGTTGAAGATTTAGAAAAAAAATAATTGAAGAATCATGGTGCACCAAATTTAAGATATAAACCAAGAGAATGATATTTCAAAATGATTTGAGGTCAGGACATAGTTTTAACTAGAAAATCAAATAGAATGTGAACTTCTTACCTCAAAGTACTGCTGCAAAGCTGGTGCATGCTGATGAAGGGTTACATATATCTTCTCAAGTAATGTTAAAAGTGAATCCACTTGATCACCTAGAAGATCAACCTATATTTAAAGAGATAAACTTTAGTTTTGAGTAGTTTCCAACAATACTAGCATTTCCAATAAAACGACCAACCATAAATATTAGGGGCAATTTGATCTGAGAAAACATTTTTTGTTTTCACTTTTAATCACAAAAATGTCACCTTGTTTTCATTTTGTTACTTGTTTTCAATAGTATGTTTTCATTGTTTTCAATACAAACTTTTGAAATAGGAAACAAAAAGTGAAAACAAAGTGGTATTTTTGTAATTAAAAGTGAATACAGGAAGTGATTTCTCAAACCAAATGGAGCCTTAGATTTCATGAATGTACAGACTTTGAGATTATGCTACAGACCTCAGCCTCGGCTTTTTGGAGATTCTGGCACCTTTTAAAGAAGGCTTTCTGGTAAAGTGACTGTTTGCTTCTCAAGCAACCAACCAATTCAATAACAGGATCCAAACAACATTTCATCTTTGCCAACCTGTATGCATAGTTTTGGGAAAATGTAAGGGGAAGGAAGCATAAGGTAACAGGTAAATGGTACATACACGAAAAATATTGATGAACAATGACTGGTGGAATACCTCACAGCCATCATCTCAAATTTCTGGCATATCATTGACCCAAATTCAGCAAATGTCAGTAAAAGATTCAAAAGGGGCATGAAAGCAGAAGAAGACAGCCTCAATTGACCTTCTTCATTAGCAGATTTTTTATTATGAAAACTTTCTGAGTCACGTAAACTGTGCCCTAAGTTGGTGCCTAACTCTCTAAGAAGTGCCTTGCTTATACCTAATTGTTGCAAGACATTTTCTACCTTGCTGGTCAGTGAAGAGAATGTCTGTTCTTCCGCAGTTATCAAATCTTCAAATATTTCGTGCTCATGTAGGTCTCCACGTTCTGAACCCAAGTCAAGTTCCCTGCATTGTTCCTTGATCTCACACTTTGCACTTAGCATCAGATTCTCCTCTGCTTCAAAACAACTAAGTAGAGACTCTAACAATATAATTGTCAAGTTCTCTTCTCCATGAACTTTCCGAACTTGATTTAACATCATAGTAGAGGTAGAGCAACTATCTTCTATGGTATTGTCTTGAACCATTGATTTGGCTTCCATGAACAAGAGAAAGGCATCATTCAATGTCTCAGCCAAGAAAACTTGATTTATATTCTCTCTGATGTAATTTTCCATATAATAGTTATCTAGTTCCAATTTCCATTCCTTAACCATAGCTTTAAATACAACCATACACACATCCTCCTTCAGAAAACTTTCTATGGTTATAAACTGTAACTGATCTAGAAAATCATTCTGAATCCTGTTTTCTCGTTCCTTTGAAGCAAAACTTGCATAATTGACAAAAATTTTCAATGTTTCACCAAAGACAATATGATGTATATGTTCTCTTATGACACAGTCTGCATTGCAATCTGCCATCATTTTGTTGAATTCATCAACAGTTTTCCTAAAGACAAGCATGCATATATTGTCATTTATGGTACTATTTATTTTATCTACCTGGTTACTACATGTCAAGCACTGTAAACAACTTTCCTCAGCTTCACCGTCATTTCCCTTGATTAAGGCAAATTCTTGATTTGCACGGATATCTATAACTGCCTCAGACAAGACAATCAAATATATTTCATCTCTAATTTTCCTTTCAATTGTTTGTTTTTCAATGATTCCATTCCACTCATTGATTACTTCCCTTAAGTAGTATTTATATACACACTCCTGTATTTGCTTCTCCAAGTCAAAATTGCAGGATTTACTATTGATTTCTTCTACCTGATCATTTACAAAACCACACACATTTTCTGATATTAAATTTTGCGTTGTGTTATATTCCTTTCTTTCTATTTGTGACATCCCTATTAATTCATTCTGTTTTTCATTTTCAGCATCACAGACTCCTTTTACCTGTTTTTCAGCACTTCTATGACTTTCAACATCCTTGATAGTATGGATTTCATCTACTTCTGATAACTTTCTCCCTGGAAACGGTTCTGCATTATGAATAGCTCTTTGGTTGAAAAGAGATTCGATAAGTTTAGCATTGCGACGTATAAAACTGTCCAATTTTTCAACGACAACATGGATTCTTTCTCTCACACGATTTAGTTCCTTTCTTCTCCTCACGTATGAGGCCTTTCTTTCTTGTGATATTCCATGCTTACTCAAATTCAATTCTTCACTCTTTCGGCGAATAATAGATTCATGATTCTTTATCAACTTAGCAACATATTTGCTGCTCCCATCCTCATTTTCTTCCTCTTCGGGTGGTTTATCTGTCTCTTCCATCTTCTGAGAGAACCTGTTAGGCATTTCATGACTTCCTTCTGGTGAAGAAGGCTTTGTTGGTGAAGAAGGCTTTGATGGGGAAGAAAGTGATGAACAGTCAGAATCCTCAGGATATGTGTCATGGAAAGTGGCAAATTCAAGCTGCAAATTTGTAAACTCATTCATCAATCGCGGCCAATGGTCCTTCCAAACTTTGACAACCTGATTCTCATCCCTCTTCACTTTTGCTTCAATGTTCTCTTGGAAATCCCTCATGAAGCTTCCAATTGATATAGACATTACATCCTTTTCAATTGTCAACTTCCATTCCCTCTCTTTTGACCTCATCTCACACCTGAAAAGGGCAGATTGCATCTTCCCAAAAGCAAGATCCATAGTCTGCTTTAGTATATCTATGTCAGAACCCATCTCTTCAACCTTTTTCCTGCCAACAATACCATTATTTTGTACCTCACTTGACATGTCATGTTGTGGCTCAAGCTTTTGCTGATTCTCACTAGTACTCAACTCACAGAAACCGCCTTCACCATTACCAACACCATGCTCATTTCTTGTTGTTTCATCATTCTCAGCTTTGAGATTACTTATTTCAATCCCATGGCTAACACCCAAAGAAACCAATTGTCTTTCTTTCAGCTCTAAAGAATGCCTGAGTTGCAACTCATTTTCTAATCTCTGTGCCAACTCTTTGTCCTTCTCTACTATGGCTAATTCAGATTCCTTGAGACGCCATTGAAGGCGATCTTTTATGTCTCTCAAATCATTGAGTACCTCTTCATGGCTGCTCTCAAGAAAGCTGCTTTCAGTCTCTGCATGAACAATGCTTAGACAACCTTCAAGTTGCATCACTGCTAGTTCATAGAACTTTGATATCTCATTCAACCGTTCAATGACTCCTGTTTTCTCCTTCATCTTCTCTTGAGCTTTGTTCATGGCATAGTGCACAATCCACATCATTGTAGAATCTGCTAAAGATACTTCAAATCTTCCATCAATACATTCAAAAATCCCATCCATTTCTCCAAGAAAAACACACTACACAGAGCCAGTTGCAACTTTATTACAACAATGAGGTAGTGATCATTAAAATCTACAGAAAATTCATCAAATAAGTTTGAAATGCAGAACCTGAAAGGAAGTAAAAGAAAATGCAAGTTTGATCTGAAATTTCCATTAGAAGCGGGTGATAGAATTGACCCTTTCAGGAACTTTAGTGGTAAGCAATAAGCATGTCTCTAGGCATTCTTTAAGGAGCTTTATATGTTTGTTCTTTGAAATATTTAATGTGGCTCTTTGTATTTATTTATTCATTTTCCTGGCCACACGAAAGCTTCAAGCATTGTAAATTAATAGTGCAAGACAACGTAAAGAATTTTATCAATGTTTTTAAATTCCTACCATTTTTTTGAAAAAAATAGTTAATTTTTTGTATCCGAAATTGTGGTAAAATATATACACGTAGAATCCTGTAGGTAACGTGATTTTTAAAATATTCAAATTATATTTAGATGTGTTAAAAATAAAACTAATGGTGAATTAGATGAATACTATTTGTAAATATGGTAGTAAATAAGATTTACGAAAGTAAAAAGGAAATGCTGAAACAAAGATCAACTGCACAAAAGACATGAATGATTTTGATTGGTCAACATTTTTTATATTTACCAACCTTATTTTCTGTCAAATACAAACGATCACTATTTATTTAAAAATAAATAAATCATTCGTATAATTCAGATCAGCCTTATTAACAAATAGTTCTCAAATAAAATGCACATTATATCTTTTCTAAAATAGGATTCTTGTGCTGTTGTTGATAAAGATAAATTTAATAAGAAACGACTTGTATTTAAGTAAATAGAAAGACACTAATAAATGTTAATGAGAAAATACTGAGAATCTTGTAAAACAAAATGAAATTATTTCAATTATTGACAGGAAAAGGAAAACATTTGTGATTCTACGTTACTCAAATTCAAAAAGCTTTGTTTGATTACTATTTTATTTTGAAAAACAGTTCGCTATTTTCTAAAATATACCAATAAAGGGTCACTCCTAAAAGATGATAATGTTGATCGACTTCCCGAACAAGAGCAGTCGAAGAAAACAGAAGAAGAAAATGAGAAAACATCTAACTGTTTTAGTTTTAAAATGCTTGTTTTAGAAACAAACTTCAAAACTTAATACATTTTAAATGAGAAATTGATTCATGAGCATAGCATTACCATTACCCTTTTGTTTTGAACGTGAGCAAAGGAAGAGCATAGTTTAGCGAGAAGCTCAAGTGTGTGCTTTATGCTATGTTTTGAATTAACTGAAGAGCATGATTTGTTATTTTTTCCACCCCTCATATATATGCTTTAAAATAACCTATTCAGAATCCTTAATCACAAGTTGGAAGCATATGAAAATGTACCTTACAACGTTATCCATTTGATCAAGAATGAGGTCGTTTATAAATTGTTTATGAGCTCATCCTTGATGTCATTTCAATGAAAAGACATTTAACATGAAAATAAATCTAAACTAGAAAGAAAAAAAAAGGCATTGTTGTAGAAAATATAAAGAGGAACCAAATCCTATCAATCAGTCTATTAGTTAGTACCCTTTACGAATCACATAACAGAATAATTGTATAATAATGTTAAAATCTAAATAATGATAAGAAAATCAATAACCAGATGTACAAAACTTGATCACTGTACTATGCACAAATTTTCACCAAGAGCATCGAGGATAGAATAGAAGCACTGCCATGTAGCTCCTTATTTCTCATCAACACAAGCTTCAAGAGAAAAACACAGTTAAGATGAGACAACGGGAGCTTCAAAATAAAAAAGCAAACTCAATGCACTAGACATTCCTACAAACTACTATGCCCCTCCTCAAAAAGCAAAGGAAAAGCAAAATGGCAAATTAACCATGCTGATTATCCAGATTAAAATTATTGGTAATGCAGTTTGATGTAGGAAAGCTAAAATGTACGTATTGGAATTAAAAAGAAATGGCAATTTTGTTGTCTTTTTATATAGAACAAATTAACAATACATTATCTTTCCGTAGCAAAGAGGAAGAACACACACATATGGATATTATAATCATAAATCAAGTGTTTAGAAGCCTTATATACAATTGAATTAGTAATAAATATTCAACCCCATACAGCAAAATAATACTGGGATGATCAGATCTTCCTGAAAAGTTAGAGACATCATGTAAATGAGTACTTAGTAAAGAACTCCCATCCCCAAAAAACAAAAAATAAAATATTTCAATTTTGAAATCAACTAAACAAAATACTGATATTAAATTCAATCATAAACAACATAAATCAGTATAAAGCCGTGAAAGTGAATTTTTCTTAGGTCCAGGACAAGAAAAGAGGTAAATATAATTCCCAAGAAAAGAAAACGAAGAAAGTGAGAGGACCAAACAGAATAGTAATGTGAAACTCCAAAACAGAGGTTGCAGCTTCTTAAAGAAAGGCTGAAGTGTTCAAAACAAAGGCTGAAATAAAAGAAAAAAGTTGCATGCAAAACAACAGATCATGAAACTGCAGTGTCCGCGTGAAACATAAGCTAGCTAGTGTGAAAATGAAGCTTATGCGGGATAAAGTCAGAATCCACAGATTGTAAGCATCTTCAATTGAACTAAAACAAGAGAGTGAGGGAGAGAAAAGTAGGACAAAAGGGGACACAAGGCAATGAAAGAGTGCAAGAAATGTCTCTTTGATCCTCTGGAAGAAACTTCTCAATGGTTTTTTTTCTCCAAAGTCTATGCATATTTAAATTTTTAAAAGTTCTCCCAACAAAAATCCACAACGGTCATTTGGCTTTTAAGACCATAAAATCTTCTAGAAAAGCTTCTAAAGTACAGTAGTACTGTTTGAATATTAATCACTGGAATTAATACAACACATGTTGATGTTATCCCTTCCTCCAACTCAATTTTGGCAATCCATGAATCAATCCCTTTTTTCTCTTTTTCTTATCTAACTTCCAGCTCAATCAATCATACAAGGGAGAACCAACAAGAAAAAATAAAATCACAAGAACTACTTCCTTGTGTAATCAATACTGACCGATTCCCTAATAGCTAGAACAACCATACATTTGTTGATTCCAAAACCAATAACCCAAAAAAGAAGAGTTGTAGCAACACACTCTTTCTAACCCATTCTCTATTATTTGTTAAAATTAATTGGAAAAGATAAAATCATGAGTGAAACTCATTACATAAGAGGTGAGATTACAAAATTTAGTGATTTCCAATAGATTTCAATCAATACTAGATAGCATGTTCAAACTAAAACTAAAACAAACTTGACAAGTAATCAAAAGGAGAAAAAAACTTTGATGCAGTTCCATAGGAGCTTTAGTACTATTTTCCAATCAGAATTGAAGTTCCACACTTCCACTTCAGTAATCCTCGTAATAAAGGTTTGCATTTTAAGGTCAACATAAGTTACCAAGCTAAAACTCTAACTTCGATCAGAAAACACCACCAAAATCACCTAAGAAACAGCATCTAAGTTTCATCCTAATCAAAGTTCACCAATTCCATTTCAGCCAGAACGACCACACCAGACCTAGAAAACGTTAAACCATCAATTTCAATACCTATTACCCCAGATAAAAATTCCCACAAAAAACAACACTTTTCACAAGCAATCCGCAAACCCAATTGAAACAAAACAACGATCCCCCTCCAAGCAATTAAAAATCCAAACAAAACAAATCAAATAATGAGAAACTAAACCAAGAAACAAAAGGGGTTATTAATTATTAGAGAGTGAGTTAGTTAGTTAGTTAGTTACCACCACAGCAAAAGCAGCAGTAGCAGCAAGAGAGAACCAACAACAGTTCCTGGAACAGGGAAGAGACCGAGCCAGCTTCGCAATTAAGGAGGTTGGGTGCGTCACCGTTGTTGCTCTGATCCTGGTTTTCGTTCTCCAGAAGTTTCTGTTCCGTTGAAGATTGTTGGTCCTTTTCCGCTTTCATTCTCTGGTAGTTCCATTCGAGCCTTTTGAGGTATGAATGCTTGAAGGAATCTCGGAGATTCTTTGTCGGCCATAGATGCATGTCTCAATTGTAGTTGATAAATTTCGGGTTTTGAATAATTTTGATTCTCTCTCTATATGCTATATTGCTAGTAGTCGGAGCTTGAGTTGAGGTTGGAAGACTACAAAAGTTAGAGAGATAAGAAAAATAAATAAATGCTAATTATTTTCCTAAGTATGATTAAGAAAATGTTTTATTAGAAAACAAAAAATTATATTCCTGAGGATCTTTTTCATGTTACATAATAATTTTTTATTTTATTCCTTAAACAATGTTCTAAAAATACAGGTTAGAAAGAAAGCAAAAAAAAAAAGTGTAAAGATATTTTATTCTATCTTCCAATAAATATATAATATGTAATTTGTGTTATTAATAGTAAATATAATAAATCTAATGAATATAACTCAGTCAATATTTATCAATAAATATTGAGTTTGTGAGAAAAAACCTATATCTTCTTGGGAAGGGTCATGATGGATTATTTTTTAATAATAATAATAATAATAATAATAATAATAATAATAATAATAATAATAATAACATTGCTACTTTATGTAAATAATAGAAAGTAACTGTAATAAAATATTTAATAAAAATAGTTTTTTATTATTTTGATTATATTTTATTTGTGTTGACTGTATATAATACAATATATTTATTTATATATGTTAATATATACCCTTCTATTTGATAATATACTTATTAGTAAAATTTGTGCTTAGGACTTTTAATTTATTTGTTTTATTTTTTCTTTAATCTTTTATTTCAATTTTGGTCTTCTAACTTCCAAACATCCAATAACTTAGTCATTTCCAATAACTTCGAAACATTTTTTTCTCTTGAAATAACAATCTCTGGTCTTCTCCATCACATAGTTAAACCTAGATACCACCATTTTTTAATCGATATTCAAAGCTTCAAAAGCTTTATTATTTTTTTTTTTTGGCGCAATACTTATACAGAAAAAAGGAGTAGCTTTAGTTGAACAAATCCCAAAGGAAAATTGGTCTTATTCCATGTGTTTTGATGTTGAACATAACTCAACAAAAGTTAATTGATGCATAAACAGTACAGTGAATTTTAACTCGTTTGAAGTCCATTTGTTCAACTTAGTTTGTATTATTTACTCCGAAACACTCAAGAATCATCATAAATTGAGGTTTCAAATATGAAAAAATTCTCTCTAGACAATACTTATGGAGGTTTGTGGACTTTGAGTTGAAATTGTCACTAGTGTATAAGTTTGGGCCAAAAAACAAGTGGCTTGTAATAAAGGTTGGTGAGGAAGTATCAAGTTGCTAAATTTGGTCAATAACCAAAGAAGCTATGCGATGGTCATAGACTCAGGCTGTAGGTTGACACTTTCCATGGCCTCACCTCTATATTAAGAAGGGTGGGGCTCATAATAAATATATAGATAAAAGATGAAATTGACACCCAACAAGTGGGACTTTTCATTAAAACCTGTCAATGGGGAGGTCATAGGAGGGGAATGGGACTTGTATGGATGCATGGAGTTATTATGAAGTTAACATAAAATTAATATGTTATAATTATAACTCTTTTGTTCAATTATTTCTCCAATGAAAAGATAGAAAACAAGAAGAGACAAGCACAATATCCAGTGAGTGATGTAATAAAAAAACAAATCATTGTAAAAAGGTGTCTAGAAAATGGACATAAGTTATTTTTATGTTTGATTTCGATCGATGACATTTTAGAATGAAAAAAATTATATTGTAATCACTCCTACAATAAGGATAAACAAAATTACATTGTGAGGTTAGTATAAATATTGTGATCACTCCTACATCAAGGATAAACAAAATTACAGTGAGGTTAATATATTATACTAAGAAAATTCAATTTAATTAGTTGGATAGGATATATGAGTTATAAGTTTTTAATATTTATTCTTAATTCTTAAGGATAAATAAAAATAACTAATATATACTATTTTCTCCACCCAACCTTATGTAGCCAAAAGCATCAGTTTGGGATCCTTTTTCAAACTATTTACTAAAAGGAGGTTGTTTTCAAACTATTTATCGAGGAGCTATGTTTTTATTTGCATTATGTCAAAGGCAGGGACGCAATTCAACAGGAAGCTGACATGTGACATTGAGTTGTTGTGTCAAAAGTTTTGCGCAATGGGTTGCTACAGTTAGAGTGACGCAATCACTTTTGGACAGGCTATGTCAACGTGTGTAGTGACTACTTTTCGCAGCGTGTGTTGCTACCGCTGCAGTGGCGCAACCACTCTTAATTTTATTTTTTTCAGATCTTCACACTCGATTTCATCAAAGGAAATTAAGACATCTCATAATTTAGAATTCAACCTAAAAATAAGCAAGATGTGGTTAAAAAAATTACTTACATCAAAGATAAAACTTAAATACTATCAGATAATTATATTGTACCTTCAACACATTAATTACTTGTTGAAATTCTCTTGATTTTAAGTGAAATGAATAATATGTACACAAATATCATCTAACTACGTGCAAATCATTATATATAATACATTTATTTACTTTAAAATAAGTTATTTTAAAAATTTATATTTATAATATTTTTTATTAATTGAAATTAGTTTTTTTTACACTAACAATACATCTTTATTAAATTTTTATAAGTATCAGCTAATTAGTATTCATTTTGTAAAATAGTTTATTGCTTGATTTCTTTTAAAAATATTATTAATTGTCATTTTACAAAATTAAGAATTAAAATGATAGTTTTATAATTAAACAAGAATATGAAAATTTTGTAAAAGTTAGAATTTAAGTGATCTGACCAATATTATAAAGAATAAAAAGTTTCACCATATAGATTATTTCAAATTAAATAGTGATATTAAGTTAGAATTATATATATATATATATATATATATATATATATATATATATATATATATAATTACATTAGATAATTAAAAAATTATCTCCGATAATAATTTTGTGACTGGATCATAATTTTTTTTCACTATTTTCTTAATTATTCAATCAATATTTGTTTTAAAAAAAAATCCAATCATTGAATGCTACTTTGGTGCTATTCATGTAGAGGTTGTTCGTACTAAATAGCAGCACTCATATTGTTAATGTGGAATAAATATCCATTAGTTTAATCAATTAGTAATTTCCAATCTAGATTTCATTCTACAAAAGATACGTATGATACGCATAGAAGAAAAATAGAGATTCTAATTTCCAAAGTACAAGAGAAGTTACCGGGTTAGGTGGTGATTCTCTTTTTTATCCCACAAACCGCGTGAACAATTTTACAGTATAACAATAATTGACATTTGAGAGACACATTATAATATTTATAAAACTTAAATAACTTTTTTTTAACAAATGGGGCTCGTGCCCTAATAAGAACATTTTATCTTCTGAGGACATAAATACTATATAGCAACATCCATTAAATAAAATCGAGTGTGAAGATCTAGAAAAAATAAAATCAAGAGTGGTTGCGCCATACGCTACCGAAAGCTAGCCTGTCCAAAAGTGATTGCGCCACTGTAGGTGTAACAATCCATTACGCAAAACTTTTGACACAACAGATCAATGTCATATATCAATTCTCCGTTGAATTACATCCTTATCTTTGACGTAATACAAATAAAAATAAATCCCTTCAATAAATAATTTAAAAATAATCCATTTTAATAAATAGTTTGAAAAAGAACTCCAAAGTGATGGTTTTGCCCCTTACCTAATAGCATCACACTGCACACTATCAAGCCTTGTTTGCACCCTTTTCCATTCTTTCCTCAACAACATCGATCCATTCATGATGCATGTGCGCTGTACTGTGGCCAATGGTTCGTACTTTTGTTTCTTTCGACGAAAAGGTGTCCTCCGTATTTAAAATGCTTACGTAAGTAACTTTACCGTTTGCCATACCTCTTGAGTGTAACCAAGTAGGGGTGCACTGTAACACTGTCTTGTTCTTATGCTGATTACATTAAAGACCGTTACATATCTTTCCACTATTGCAGGGATTTCTTTGTCCCTTTGTTCATTGTTTTTTTACCCATCGCCATGTTAGCTGTTTCGCGTTTGTTGATAAGTGGAAAATAATTACTAGTGTAACCTCAAACGCAATTAAGAAAAAATGGCAACAGAGACATTTTAAGTAAAAGCATGGATTTATATATATTTTTTTCCACGTTGAGTACAAGAGATTAAATTACCTAAAAGAAAATATCACACACTGAAAGAAAGGAAAGTGCTTGAAAATACTAAAGGGTATTTACCAATGGCTCTTGTCTTGAAAAGAACCTTTAATCTACATAATAGGATCAAAGAAAAGGTTGCAATAAAAGCACAAGCAATTGCCATTATTGACAATATTTTTATTATTCTTATAATTTCCTCTTCATTTTGAACTCATCATGAAGAAGAAATTAAATTGACTCAAATAGCGGGGTTGCTCCTGAATGATCCAAGAGCCTTAGCAGCACCTGCTCTCAAGATGAATTGGTGGTAGAAGGCTGCAATGGCTGCTCCAATAAATGGTCCAACCCAAAAGATCCACTGAATAAACAAACATAAGAAACATATCAGACAAATGTTCCATCTATTTTATCCTTTGTTACATCAAATGACATGGCAAATTATAAATTTGATAATAGTATAAAAGTAGCAAGTTGTTGAATATAGAAAAGAGCTACTCACATGGTCATCCCAGGCCTTCTGTTGGTTGTACATGACAGCAGCTCCTAGACTCCTAGCAGGGTTAATGCCAGTGCCTGTTACTGGGATGGTTGCCAAGTGAACCATGAACACAGCAAAGCCAATTGGAAGTGGAGCCAAAACCTTCAAGTACAAAACAAAAGCACAATAAGAAACTCATGTCATGTGGTTGAATTAAAACAAAAAATGTAGATAACAAGTTAAGCAAAACATACGAATCTAAATTAATTATCAACATTTCAAATTGTGGTCGTGGTTTCAGTTTGATATTGCAAGAAATTGTGGCCAATGCAACTACAACTATGGTCTCATTGCTGTCACAAAATCCTAAAAGAAAACCTTAATGTTGCGGCTAAAATTGTTGTCATAGATTATCTTCTAAAACCTTGTTAATTATTATAAAAGGAAAACAAATGGAATTTATAAACAGTAAGCACTAGGGGCAGATGGGGCATGCCCCATGTGAGGCGCATGGTTTCTTTTCTTTATTGAATTTGGGGAATCTGAGAAAGTGTATGGAGGAACCTAAAGCTGATAATGACAAATGAGGAAGATGCTAGAAACTCTCACGAGATTTGCCAGCTTGGAGAAAATGGCGTTTAGCATTAATGATACTGTTCTGAACACTTTAATTTTAGGCCTTAAAGTTCCATATCAACAAAGATACATTTTGCTTCTAAGGCAAAAAGACGCAGACGAAAACTCCTGAAGAATCCACTTTTCTCAAAAGAAGAAAGAAATTAGATAAGATTCGTATCATAAGGCTATGAAAATCCACCACAGAATCATATATTTTAATGGCCTAATGGACTCATATTTCTCAAAGCATATGGTAACATGTCACTTCAATAAAATAAAATAAAAATCACCATGTATTTGGTAATTTTGGTGAAAGAAAGGGATAGGTTCACCCCTCTAGGATGCCTAGATGAATGAAAAATGTAATGTAACCATTAAGACATGAAAATATGCCCACAGGAAAAGGTTACTCACTTTCTTGTTTTGAGGACAAGACAATCAAACAAGTAGTGGAAAACCAAGCAAGAAAAGTGGAAAAATTCATCTACATTGAATGCAGCCTGCTCTACTCAATATTATTGCAAATGAAGTCTCTAGATAAAGTAGTGAAAAGAAGGATTTTATCCACCTACACTCTCTCTCCTCAATATTCCTAAAATACATCTTTTTCTATTTTATTACTCAAAGTATATTAGTTTTTTGAGAAGTGGAGACTGACCACTCTAACTTTTGGATGTTGGCACTTTTTTAAAAAAAATTTATATATTTTTTTAAATTTATGTTTAAATTTAAATTATTAAAATAATAAAAATGTGGGACATTGAAAGTGAAATTCTTTAATATGTTGGTGTGGTTTAATGTTTATTATTAAAAAAAAATTAAAAATAAAAAATAGAAAGAAATATATTTTGGGAATATTGAGAAGAAATGGTGTGTAGATGAGTAAAAAATCTCTAAAAAGATGGATTTAGATTCCAACATCAAAAGGAAATCCAACTGGCTAAGTTCTGTACCTATCTCATGAAGGATGGACTAGTTCACATTATTGTGAAATGATTATTAAAGGTAAGGCTTCTATAACTAAAATTATTAATAATAACAAGCATATATGTTGACTGTGCCAATTTTTTTATGATAATGGAAACTACATGATATCATAGGCTGTAAACTTTATCATTTCAAACTGGAAAATTATTGAGTGGAAGCATGCATGTACAGCTTCTGAAAACTATTAATGCCAATAACCGGCTAATTTCATTTAGAAAGCAAAGCTAGAAGCATGAAGATTAGATATGTGATTATGGTTAAGTCACTTCCACTCAGCTTTTTTCTTTACCTGTAACCAGTCTAAAATAATTTCAAGGAACTCGATCTTCTATTAAAAACCTGAAAGACCTACCCTGCTTTTAAGCAACCATAGATTCACTCCTACGCAAGATATATGGCAATATAATATGAACATGGCATGTATTATTCCATTGAATCATTGCTTTCAACACAACTTATGCAAGCAACATTTTCCTCTGAGTTAATGTAACAATGTCTTTTCAAAGAAGGCAATAAAAATGATTGAGTTCATACCGGCACATGAGAATCTCTAGCATTCCTCTTGGGATCAGTTGCAGAGAACACAGTGTAAACCAAAACAAAGGTTCCAATGATCTCAGCACCCAATCCAACACCCGTGCTGTACCCTTCACTGAGCTCATTGGCCCCACCACCATACCTGTTGTAGTAAGCCTTTTGGAAGGCCTTAACCAACCCAACTCCACATATGGCTCCCAAGCACTGAGCCACCATGTACATTATTGCTCTAATCAAAGACACCTTGCGAGCCAAGAAGAGCCCAAATGTCACTGCTGGGTTTATGTGACCCCCTACATTGGATACAAAAATTCACAATTTTCAGAATAAGAAACCAAAATTTGCAAACAAATCATGGGTATTTACAAAAGGGTGTCTTAGAGATTGAAAAGTGAAAAGGCACCTGAGATTCCAGCAGTGCAGTACACCAGAATGAAGATCATGCCACCAAAGGCCCAAGCAATGCCAAGAATGCCAACTCCACCACACACATCACCCCCAGCCTTTACATCACTCTGGCTCTTGTAACCAATCACAGTGAGCACTGTGATGTAAAGGAAGAGCATTGTGGCAATGAACTCAGCAATCAAAGCCCTGTAGAAGGACCACTGTGTGAGTTCCTCAGCATCAATCAACGGTGCTGGAGGAGGATCATGGTAGTCCTTTGCAGAGAAGGAACCACCCTCAACATCATGCTTAGCCATTGCAATTTGCAACTACCCTTATGATTTGGACACTGCACACTGATCAAGTTAAGAACCTGAAAGAAAGGCTCACAGAAAAAGAAAGAAGGTTGTTTGGATGAGTGTGTTAATTAGTATGAGAGGAGAAGGGGTATATATGGGGGTGATGGAGTGTGGTTAGTGCATTTGATTATTTCAATAATGCAATTTGACACTGAAAAAACAAGGCCAAATAATAATAGCAATAAACTATTTGGTTTTGAGTCTCTATTTCACCGACCTTGACCTCACTTTTACTACACCACCACCTCCCTACCACTCTCTTCCATTCATTTGTATCTTTGTTTGTTTTGTCATTTTGTTCTGTCTAGAGTGGATGAATCTATCTTTTAAAACAAAACATATCTAAGTAAGAAAAAAAATTATATTTCCAAGTCTGTGCTTGAGTGAACAACATTTTGAAATAATTAAAAAATATATTAAAAACACTAATATAAAAAATGTAGATTAAACTCTACACCAAATCCCAGAGAAGCTTTTGTGCAGAAATCTCCAAGATTAAACTCAACAGTTATGCAGGACACAGTATAGTAAGTTAATTTAATTTGAAGTTGCGTATGAGTCAATTTAGGGTAGAAGTTATCACAGACGTGGAAAAGCAAGCTGTTTTAGAAAAGCAAAGTGATGTGCTGTGCTCTACACAGTTGCTTAGAAACCGTTTGAAAAGTTTCAAGACATTAGCGTGTTTAACGTGGTTTTTTTCCCGTTCCAAGGGAAATTGAATGTTGAACGTGACTTTTTCTTTAAGGTATAAGCAAGATTCTCATTAAATCTTAATACTCGTAAGTAGGACTCATTAAATTGAGTCAGTTTTAATTAATTTTGAAGCTCTAATTTAAACTAAATTAAGAGTGTTTGATTGCATCTTTTGGACGTGTTCAATGATATTTTTCTCGAATATATATATATATTAATTTTAACCGTTCAAATAAGATGTAATTGTTTATATTTATAATTTTCATTCTTCACAGTAAAAAAATACTCATTTAATATGCTTCCTACTACCTAAGTATACATGCTTGATTTAGGTTTTAACATGAAAATTTTGTTATCTGATTCAATTTTTTTAAATCAAAGTTAAAAATTAATCCTGAGATATTAAGGGGCTAACATTGTTTAACAAATATTTGTAATACACATAAATTAGGAAAGTATTTCAATCAAAAGTCAAAAATTAATCTTCAGAAATATTAAATGATTAACATCTTTTAATACACATAAATTAAAAATCAAATTCATCATCACATACTTAAGAGATAACCACTAATAATGTCACACCAAATTATATTATCTAATTCAAATTTGAAATGACAAATTAAGAAGTATTTTGATGTGAGCCTCACCCAAAAAAGATCTATTCACTATAGGCAAGATTTTCGTGTCGCTATTAATATTATAAGCGATGGTTCGCTCAAAACATATTTGATTTGGACTTAGGGATAAAAAAATATATTTGATTTGTACTTTGTTGAGTCTTCTTTTTTGTTACTATTAAAAAATTATATTTCATGAACATTTATTGAAAATGATTAAACTAGACATATTTATAATATTTTTACTTTATAAAAATGAAAATAAATTCTCAAACCAAGTATAACTTTAAATATAAAAAAATTGGAAACATTTTTTTGAAATAAAAATAAAGAATATTTCCTCAAAATAAATAGTTGACTATTTTTTCTCACTACGAAATTGTATTCTGCCACCGGACAAAAGTGATGAGTATACATACTGCCGTAGATTTTCATTGTGTGAGTCTGTGTTAATTAATAACTTATATAATCAATATGTCATACAATTATTGGTATTGTAGAATCGTAATTATTTTTTATTTTTGACAGAAGAATTGTAATAGCTATTTTTTGCAAAATTAGCATTTTATGAACTTATAAAAGTAGACGAATCTGAGAACACTGCCAACACACACAAACAGGTGACCAAAAAAGTTGTGGCCCCAAATGGCTTGGCGGTTCCGCTGTTTAACTTATCAGGCGTTTGTTGATTAAGTTAAGCTATACAATATTACAAATTATATTTACAGGAATTATATTTTTAAGAATATTATGTTAAAAATATTATCTCCGTAAATATGTATGATTATCATTAATAATTTTAAGGAAAAAATTATGTAATTAAAAAGTAAATGTGAATATAAAAGAACTTCATCTAGATATGAATATTTCATATGGTTGAAAATAATTTGTTCTCATGAAAATAAAAGAACTTCATCTAGATATGAATATTTCATATTCTTAAAATGTGCTTAGAAAACTTGTAAACAACAAAGAAATGTGATATTTTTTAGTCTACATTTCGTATTTCTTTTTTGAGTTTACTGTATGTTTGACACTGTATTTCCTCATTCTTCGGTGTGAGTCAAGTAGAAACAAATAATATTTGTTTTCACGTTATTTTGGCCAATTGAGATAAATTTATATAAGACTCGTCAAAACAGACCCCAATATTAACTTGCATTTATTTAAGAGATTTAATCTATGCTTTTCTTTTCTTTTTTTTCCTTTTATAAACATAGGATTATTCATTCATATTATATATGGTACTTTTTTTTTATGATGGTAACGATATTCAAACTAAAGATCTTATAATGATTTTAAGTTAAAAATTTATGTATGTAATTACGTTAAATTAAATATTTAAAATAATAATTGTATTCGACTCAAGAAAATTAACTCCAATAAAATATAATCGTATAGTCTAATAAAAAAAAACTAAAGAACTGATACAAATTACTCACTATACCATTAGTGATCCTAATAAGTCTTTGTACTATGTTGGAACATATTATATTACTGATATATTGTTTTTATTATATATTTTTCTTTTATTGTATGTTTTATAACTATAAAAAGTTGTACAATATAGTTGTTAAAATAATAGTTTGTCTGTTAGAGAGTAACGATCCAAGAAGCATTAATTTCTCAATCGAGAAGCTCCTTTCCTAGTTTTTCTTCTTAATGATTATAGAAAGAGAGAATATATGGCAAGGATGAGCATTTTAGGCTTAGGAGTGCCGACTAAGCAAACTTTTTCTTCTTAAAAAACAGAGCGAAGACAAATTCATAAAAAAGTTTATTTTTAGAAACGAGAAATTATGATAATAAAAAATAAGTTGGTGGTTCAGAAATGACAACATCCATATTTAAAGTGAAGAAAGTTATGGGTGGATGGCTGAGATAATGTGCATGTACACCGAAGAGCACCATTTCATCATTGTTTTATGAATGAATGATTAGCTTGCCAACAATATTTTAATCATAAGCAATAAGAGGCCAGTATTGAACAAACGATAATTAAGTTTAACTAAGTGTGAATGAGTCTCAAATAAAAAATTACGATTAAAAAAATAATACTCCAATTAAATAATAAAAAATATTTTAAAAATATTATCATTAAATAAGATATAATTAGTTAAAATTTACTTATATTTTTAATTCAACACACATTAAAATTCTTTTTATATATATTTTAGTTAGGATTCGGATGGAGTAATTGAGTTTACGAGGTAGCATTGTTTCATTTAACGCAAATCATTATAGAGTATATTTTTAGGTTTATGGGGGGGCTTTTGATAAGGCAAGATGGGAAGACATAATTCTTCTTAATCATAAATTATGGGTATTATGATTTTAAATAATGATCAAAATATATTTAGTTACTTGCAAATATTTTTGAAGATATTTACACATATTTTTGAAAATTAAAAATCTTATATTTTTAAAACTTTATTATTCAAAATTTTAAATATATTTCATTTTTTATACAGAAAGCTTTATTATTTAAAACAAATTTTATTATTTTTGAAACAAGAAAAAAAAAATACCAAAATGTTTTTCTTAACTTGATAAAGATGTTACCTTGCCTACGGTTGCATCTATAGTGAAGAAGGGCATAAGTGATCCACCATGAACCTATAATTTTACCTACTATAGGAGGTAAGTGCACATTTAATTCGAGAAAAGATCACTAAGAGTTGCTTATTTATAATAAACGTAAAAATAACAGGGAAAATAAACTTCCTAGTGTCTTCTGAGAAATTAAGAACTGTCTTTCAACAATCAAAAACAGATCGTCAATTCTTAAAATTAAAGTTACCCTTAGATGTCTATCAGCACCAAACATCCTTTTTTTCACTCAAAAACTATTTCCTAAAAAATAAAAATATATTAAATTGAGTTTCAATACTTAAAAAAATTCTACTCAACGACTTCAACAACGACCTAAAACATATTTAACACAAACTTTTATACTATTGAAATTAATCTCAAACAAAAACCATATTATTAAGAATATATTTAATTGGGCACAAGTTTTGTGGAAGCAAAAACACTTGAATCACAACGAAGTGCCGGTGCCGTCAACTGTTTCCCATTGAATCATAGAACGCCACATAGCTACTGAGTGACCGACTTCACATTGTAACGTCCCCACACTTCAGCTATAGATTCAGAAAATGTTCATCAAAATCCAAAGCCATCGTTCCGTGCTTCACTTTCACTGTGTGTCACTATTGTCGTGTCCACCAAATTCTTGTCGGTGACTTCTTTATTGACTCGCTGCCATAATTTTCAGAACTGTTTTTCACTTTTTGATTTCTCATTTCATTTTCATCACCTTTTTCATGCCAGCTTTTTACTATTACCACGTTTTATTATGCCTCACAGTTAAGTTTGTATCGTTTCGTCCCTGTCAAAGTGGCAACATATTATTGAGATTTTGTTTAATTTCTTTTGTTGTTTCTTGTGTGTGAGGCTTTGCGCTGAGATTGAGAGTTACTACCATCTTCTTTTTGTGTTGAAAATTCAAACAGAAGTGAATTAAAAAAACGAAGAGTGCACTTGATCCATCATCAAAATCAAAAGAATCCCTAAAGCAAAATTGTCAAAAAAAATTTAAAGGTAAATGATTATTTTTGTCCTCAACCTATAGAATGCTGATAAATTTATCCCTGAAAGATAAAAATTCTAATTTTAGTCCGCGAAAGTGAAAAAGTATGATAAATCCATCAATTCATTGACTTTCGACTATTACCATTAATGAAAGAGCCTACATGACACATTTAGAGACGAATTTGTCGGTACTCTACACATTTAAAAACAAAAATGACTATTTACCTAAAATATAATTTAATTTTCATCTTCATTTCCTTTTTTAATCGTTGTATATATAACATTATAATAGACACTTAAAAAAAATAAGAAAACAAACATAAGTTAGAACAAATTAATAAGCAAAATATATTTGTTGTTCTAAAATTTTTATTATGACAACATGAGGTAGTGACAAAATCAAGTTGAGTCTCATTTTTTGTAAGAATTAACTTAATAACTATGTATTTTTGTTTGAGTCTCAATTTGGGTTATTGTCACATTAAAAATTTTAAGGCAAATGACAAATTATGTTTATTAACCAATATTATGCTAACTATTATGTTTGTTCTAACTAATGTTTGCTTTCCTATTTTTTTAAGTTTTTATTGTAATGTTATGTTTGTAACAATTAAAAAAGGGAAGGAAGATGAATATTAAATTATATTATGGGTAAATAGTTATTTTTGTTCCTAAATGTATCATATAAACTTTTTTATTAATGGTAACGGAGAGAAGTTAAATGATGAATAAATTTATCGTACTCTTCTTACTTTTATTTGCTTACATATTTATTAACAAAAATAATTATTTATCCAAAAATTAATAACATGTGGAGAATGATCCTGTATGACCGATGTGGCCCCAAGTTTGATTCTAGAATCACCTTTTTATGACTTGGTCTATCAACAACTTTTTCTCTATTATCTTTAACTCATCTAGCGTGGAAGCTCTCCGACTTTCAATTTCAGCAACTTCAACATACATACCTTGAAGGCTCCAATATTTGAACCATTGTTGGGTTCTCTAGTAAAGAAGCTAAATTGCTTTAATTTTCCACCAAGTTTCAGACTTTGAGCTCTCATATAAGTTCTATTTTTTGCAGCCCACAAATCATAATTTTCTCTTACAAATAATGGAGGCGGAAGCAAGGAATTGCTACTGCATGTCATACTGTTTGTGTTTTTTTTTTTTTTTTTTTCTGGTTTGTATAAGTTATTCTAGCTGATTTTCTCACCCTCAATTGAATCTTGATACCATGTAGAAAAATAATAGCAAGAGAAGAGAGAAAAAACAGAATACAAAGCTTCTATGGTGGAATGAAAGTGTATTTTCGTTCTGAATTTTCCAACATACATACAGTGACTTGATTTTTTTATTTTTTTTGTGAAAATTCAATATCACAAGCAAAAAGTGTGACATTGGCCTAGCATCCCTCAAAACATGGGTTACCACACTAGTTCACCAACAAGTCGACTTATTACATATCACAAAATATTAAAACAAGATATCTAATAGATTTTACTTCCAATATATCAAAAAAAAGCTCATCAATTCTAACAAGGAAATACAAAGGAAAGTGCTTCGAAGTACTAAAGGGTCTTTACTATTTACCAAAGGCTTCCTTTTCTTGAAAGAACCTTCTATCTGCAGAGGATCAAAGCACAAACAGTTCCATATTATTATTATTATTGTTGCAATATCAACTTTTTTTGCCTCCAATTATCTTTTTTTTTCCATTTCCACTAACCCCCCATGAAGAGGAAATTGACTCAAATAGTGGGGTTGCTCCTGAATGATCCAAGAGCCTTAGCAGCACTTGCTCTCAATATGAATTGATGGTAGAAGGCTGCAATTGCTGCTCCAATAAATGGTCCAACCCAAAAGATCCACTGAACAAACAAACATAGAAAACATATCAGACAAATGTGCCATGATTGTTTCATTTAAATTTGATAATAGTATAAAAGTAGCAAGTTGTTGAATATAGAAAAGAGCTACTCACATGGTCATCCCAGGCCTTCTGTTGGTTGTACATGACAGCAGCTCCTAGACTCCTAGCAGGGTTAATGCCAGTGCCTGTTACTGGGATGGTTGCCAAGTGAACCATGAACACAGCAAAGCCAATTGGAAGTGGAGCCAAAACCTTCAAGTACAAAACAAAAGCACAATAAGAAACTCATGCCATGTGGTTAAATTAAAACAATGTATTTTCAAAGAAGGCAATAAAAATGATTGAGTTCATACCGGCACATGAGAATCTCTAGCATTCCTCTTGGGGTCAGTTGCAGAGAACACAGTGTAGACCAAAACAAAGGTTCCAATGATCTCAGCACCCAATCCAACACCCGTGCTGTACCCTTCACTGAGCTCATTGGCCCCACCACCATACCTGTTGTAGTAAGCCTTTTGGAAGGCCTTAACCAACCCAACTCCACATATGGCTCCCAAGCACTGAGCCACCATGTACATTATTGCTCTAATCAAAGACACCTTGCGAGCCAAGAAGAGCCCAAATGTCACTGCTGGGTTTATGTGACCCCCTACATTGGATACAAAAATTCACAATTTTCAGAATAAGAAACCAAAATTTGCAAACAAATCATGGGTATTTACAAAAGGGTGTCTTAGAGATTGAAAAGTGAAAAGGCACCTGAGATTCCAGCAGTGCAGTACACCAGAATGAAGATCATGCCACCAAAGGCCCAAGCAATGCCAAGAATGCCAACTCCACCACACACATCACCCCCAGCCTTTACATCACTCTGGCTCTTGTAACCAATCACAGTGAGCACTGTGATGTAAAGGAAGAGCATTGTGGCAATGAACTCAGCAATCAAAGCCCTGTAGAAGGACCACTGTGTGAGTTCCTCAGCATCAATCAATGGTGCTGGAGGAGGATCATGGTAGTCCTTTGCAGCGAAGGAACCACCCTCAACATCATGCTTAGCCATTGCAATTTGCAACCACCCTTTTGGTTTTGACACTGATCAAGAACCTGAAAGAAAGAAGGTTGTTTTGATGTGTGTTAATTAGTGTGAGAGACTGAGAGAAGGGGTATGTATATATGGGAGTGATTGAGTGTGGTTAGTGCATTTGATTAGTGCAATTTGACACTGAAAAACAAAGACAAATTAATAACAGCTATAAACTTTTTGGTTTGAGTCTCGCTTTCACCGACCTTTACCTCACTTTTACTACACCACCACCTCCCTACCACTCCCTTAAATACATTTGTATCTTTGTGTTTTTTTCTTTTGTTATTGTTGTTTTGTCATTTTGTTCTCTCTAGAATCTACTAAATACTTTGGTAATTGGTAAATTTAAGTTTAAGTTCTGTATGAGTCAATTTAGAGTAGAAGTTATGACAAACGTGGAAAAGCAAGCTGTTTTGGAAAAGTTTCTAGACATCAGAGTTTAACGTGGCTTTTTTCTGGGTTCTAAGGGAAATTGGATGCTTAACGTGACTTTTAATTATGGTATAAGAAAACTAGTTTTCTAAAGTGGATCTAAATACTCGGAAGTAGCACTATTCACATGGCTCATTAAATAGGCTAGTTTTAATTAATTTTGAGTCTCTAATTTGAATTAAATTAAATGCGTTTTTTCATTCATGTTTTGAAAAAAAAAAAGTTAATTAGATTTTCGAAAAAAATTAATCACAACAAAATTAATGAATATTTTATATTAATAATATGGTTAAAAAAATTGTTGGTACTATTTGACGTGCATCGAACAATATTAAACATTACACCAAATATACACTGATTAACTTATCAAGATACTAAAGTCTGTTTGCATGCATAAATGTTTTAATATTCGTAAAAGAAGAAAATAGGTATTTAAATTTATTATTTTTAAAATATTTCATAAGCTTAATTTATTATAAGCATTCATTCAAATAATGATTTTCAGTATATATGTTAGATATTAAATTTTTAAATTACTTTTTTTGTAATAACTTTTCCTATCATTTTTTATTATATTAATATGAAAATAAAGATTTATATTTAATCAATACAAATGACATTATAGTCAATTACTATACTATATATCTTCATGTATATGTATAAATCACACGGATTGATACTTATCAAGTAACAAAAGAGGATCTTAATTGGGTTAAGCAAAATGATATGAGTTGTTATAAATTTTTGGTGTTTTTCTTTGATTCTTTTGGGAAAAAAAACTTACCAAATGCAATTATAATTACATGGAGAAGTAAAACTGTTAAGCTTAAGAACAATAGTTTTGAACTAGTTCTTTCAAAATTAGAAAACAGACTAATTATTCATGTTATTAGTTTACGTTATCCCTAATGTATATTTAAATGGAAATGAATACTGTGCACTTTAGAAACTTTCATTGGAAATGTGGCTGAGCAGATGCCAACACAGCTAACCCACACAAGCAAAGTTGTGGCCCAAAACACCTTGGCGGTTCTGCCGTTTAACGTTTGGGACCCGCTATTGCTGACTCCATTACATTACATACATTAATAATGTGTGAATGATTTGTCCCTCCCATTAACTTGGTCTGGTTCTGGTACAAGATTGATTTTAACATGTTTGAAAATTTTCAAAATTAGACTTAGTAGTACATTTTAAAGATATATTACATTTTGGGTCGTCTCAATTTAGTTGAATATTTTATTTTTTTTAGAAAAAGTTTGAATTTTTCTAACAATTCTATTTTTGTTTATATGTTGGAATGAAAGACATACAAATATCATTGATTTATAATAATTTATATATTTTATCCAATCAACTGAATTAGATCTTCTTTAAAGATTTTCTAACAATTTATGTTATTAATAAAAATAATAATTTAATAGATAATGTTTCATAAAACTATTTTTTTATAGATTTTATAATTATTATTAAGATTTGTAGGATATAATTGTAAAAGAAAAAAAAACAATTTGTCTGTTAGAGAGTAATGGACAAAGAAGCATTTCTCATTCGAGAAGCTCCTTTTCCTCGTTTTTCTACTACCTAATCAAATGATTATAGAGAGGGAATAGATGACAAGAATTAGTATTCTAGGAGTGCCGACTAAGCAAACTTTTTCTTCTTAAAAAACAGAGTGAAGACAAATTTATAAATAGGTTTATTTTTCAAAACAAAAAAGTTTGTAATAAAAAAATCAGTGGGAGGTGGAAAAATAACAATATCCAAATTTAAAATGAGAAAAGTCATGCGTGATCTAGTTGGCTGCTTGAGACAAAGGGCAGGTATCAGGAAGAGCACCATTTCATCCCTGGTTTAGTAATGAATGATTAGCTTTCCAACAAATACTTATCATAAGCAATAAAAGATCACTATTGAACAAATAATCATTGAGTTAAAGAGGTAGTAGCATTTAGGGGTGAATTAGGTTCGGGTTGGTTCAATAACCTGATCAATTTGAATCAAATTGAAAGAGAAAATTCAATTTTAAAATTATATATTTAATACCGATTTAGCTTGGATTTTATTTTTTATTGTATAATTTTATAATTTTGTAACCCCCAACCAAAAAATGATATAATTACTAATTTAGTCCCTAAATTATTTAAAATGACTCAATTTGGCACCTAAATTTTTAAACACTTCAATCATGTCATCTAATTTTTAAAAATATTTCAATCAGGTCACTTTTGTAAAATTCCAACGGTTTTTACTTATGAAAAGTGATGGTTTTCATTAAATGTGTTGGTTTTAATTTGATAGAAAGGACTTGGTTGAAGTATTTTAAAAAGTTAGAGGGCCTGATTAGAGCGTTTAGAAATTTGAGAAACAAACTGAATCATTTTAAATATTTTAAGAACCAAATTAGTAATTAAGAAAGAAAAAAAAAACCCTCCAAAATCATACACACGATGTTCCCTCAACCACATACAAAAGAATCTCTAAAAAATACAAAAGAGAAGTAATTTAATTATCACACACAAAAAAATAAGCCCAATTTTCACAAAAATACATACAATTCGCACACAAAAACTGAAGCCCAATTCTTCACACGCACACAATCAAACCAATTTGCAAAAAAAATGTTTTTAATTTTTTTTTACAGAATGTTTTTAACAAGTAATTCTGATCATTTTTCTAAATTTATATAAAGTTTGGGATTTTTAATATATTTACAGCAAATACCCGAATTAGTAAACTACAAGAGTATCTTTCTCTCCTTTCTTTTTATTTTTATTTTGGTATAATTAAAGAAAGAGAACAAAAGAAGGAATTCTTGCTACTACTTTCTTTATATATTGGGTTCACATTTACTTTATTTTGCTGATTAAAATTACTATATGTTTGAAACACTAGGATTAAGCAATGCAAATTGGAGGAAGTCCACATCACTTTCCAAGTTAGCTATATGTTTCTCTGCCATTGTCATCCATGCCTCTATTCCTTCTTTTGTTTCCATCAAAACTATTGTGTTTGGGATAGTTTCTTTAGTACCTTCCCTTTGAGCCAACCACAAAGGCTTTCCTCTTCCAAAATCCAACTCATTGAACCCCATATTAGCCCAACTTGTGAACACAGATGTAATTGGGTTTTAAGTGGCAATACCTTCAAGCATTAGTGCACACTCATCACTCCCCAAAAATCTAGGATCATTTTGCACCTTCAAAAACAATTCCTTAGTGAGCTTTCCAAGCCCTTCTTCTAAAACTCTAACTAAATCTCTAATGTTAGTGTTTTTGTCGACATCCTCCAAGAGAACCATTGCTGGCCATAACAAGTTTCCAATGGCACCTTTTGAGAAAGGCTCTCCCATCCTTTTCCTCATGTCCACAAAATGTAATGCAACCATTGGACTTGTTGTGTCACAAGATTCCTTTGTGCATGCCACAATCATATGCTTACACATGAATGAAGACACTACTTGGTATCTTGTAGGTTTTGTTTCATCACTTGATTCAGACCAAAAAAAAAGTCATGACTTGTTATATCGAAAATGCTTAATATTACGAAAAGAAATTTCGTACAAACAGCACGAATGATGTGGTAGGTGTGTTTCAATTCCTTTCATGACTTTCCATTACTCTTTTTTTTTCCAGGTGTTTCAATTATGTTCATGTTTTTCCGTTCTTTGCTTATCCTCTTCGCTGCAAAAGCACCACACTCTTCAGCGGCACTGAACCGCATGTTGGTTCATGTGTTTCCGTTCCTCACTGATACATATATACTAGTATTATTTTTCTTCTGTTACCTAACACTTGCAACACTCTTCATTTGACACCGAACATGTATAGACTGGTACAATGTTCAATGCTTTTAATAGGAACCAGAAACAGGAGAGAGGAATGGTTGATTGAATAAAGCTTCAAACAATTGATTTGGGTGAATTACTGTGTGACCATTTTGCAGTAATGGTCACAACAACGGTCAATTGCTGCTACTTTTAGTGATAAAGACATTGAGATGGAGTTATGAATTGCTATAAAATGAAGCATTGAAATCAACCATTGTGGTGGTGGTGGATTGATTTCTTTGCAAACTTTCTAAGTCCTACAAAGAGTTTGTTTAAGTCTCTAATTGATAGCCAACATTCATTTTAGAGTAAAATTTATGGAATATGAATGAATTTAACTAGGGAATTTTTAATTGACTAAACACAAAAGAATAAATTTCAAAATCAACCTGATCATTGATGTAAAATCTTCAGAGTTTGGGCTTTTGCTGAGTCACAACGGCTGAATTATGAGGTATTGTTCAAGGTATGCTTTGCTGGTACAAATACAATCTTGTGGCTTCACACAAATTTAGATTAGATTGAAGCAGCTCCTCACTGTTTCAATTTCATTTTGATAATTAGATTTATATTGTCACTTCCTAAAGGTAGAAACTAGTTATACTGAGTATACCTTAATATCAAAGAGATTGAAAAGATTATTGCCATCAAAAGTCTAAAGGTTTGTTTCAATAATTTAAGGACAGGGTAGTAGCGATATCTATAGTCATCACAGGATCTTTCTTCAGAGTAATGGAAAACATTTAAACTCTAGAATACGCAGGTATGATTCCAAAGCAATCTAAAATAATCGGTCTAAGAAATGTATGGGAAGAATATCTTCTTATTTTTTTGGGGAAAATGTAAATTATATTAAACCCAAAATGATACAACAATAAACGGGGCATACCCCGCAGCTAGAGAAAATCAAAAGTCTCCCTAATACAAAAAGACTTATATCAAGATGCTAAAACAAATACAACAGGTGCGCTTGTCTATACATAAGAAACTTAATCTTGCTAATAACCTCTATTACAGAAAATTGATAATCTTCAAAAATTAGCTTGTTCCTAGACAGTGAGATGCAGTAGACTGTAATTGCTATAGCCAGACAAGGTAATAGAATCTCTCCTTATTTTAATGGTACACGCCATGTTGCCTAGACTCAGGCACTAGCAAGAATGGTTTTTATCATTCCCCGTATATTTGCTTAACCAAACAACATTACTATAAATTTCAAGACAACTTTGTTACATGAACCAACTTAAGGGGAAAAAAGTGACTAGGCCTGTATTCATTCATATAAAACTTTTCGAGCCCTGCCAGAAAATTTCTACTTGATATATCCTATTTTATACATTAATTATCTCGGCTGCAGTAATTGGCTGTAGGGGCTTTTGCTTGAGAGATGAATTTATCCTAAGAGATGATGATTGGGAGATGGGCTGCACAGGGGCCAAATAATGGTTGCCACAATAAATTAGAGGTGTTCAAAGGTTGGGGTGGGAAGAAATTCCAAAAGGCTATACACAAGGTTTTAAATATCGGTCACGGTCGTCACGGTCACATTGTGGTTTATTGATATTGCGGCAACAAGTTGTAGACAAATGCGACCGATGTAAAAACCTGTGCATGGCAAAAGGCTGCTCATGCGTTGGTACAATTCGTGCAAACAGATTTCGTGAGATGACATAGTTGCCATGCCGATATATACATAGCTATAGAGGATGAACAATTAATTCAAAGAGGAATTGATGAACCAGATCATCTCAGTGATTTTCCACAGCTATCTTGAATTGTGCTCATAGAATATCTGCACTTGCATAGGAGATAAACCTTCACTGGAGAAGCCTCACAACACACATGCAGTTCAAGAAAACTGTGGAAGATCACGAAAACCATTCCCAAAGCAACACCCTACGGAATAGTTTTTCTAAGAATAAGGGGTGGAGGAGAGTGAGTAATGAAAACAGGTATAAGTTTTTTTTTACGGTGAAAATATGTATAAGTTGTACATTGCTTGAATCATGATTTGAATATATATATTATATATTATATATATGTAAGGTGAGAGAGATTTCATTATAGTGATTAAATGACAAATATGGAGGGTTTAATTAGGGTAGATTCTTTGGCATGTTTCTAGAGTAAATCAAAATGTATGCTTTTTTATTTTTTATTTTAATGAATGAAATGCATGCCTTCTTGCCATTTTAATATCTATATATATAATTTAAATAATATTATACATAAAATAATTACTTTAAAAATATTTACACAAATGCTTTATCATACATAATTTCTTGAACATCGCATAGGTAGGGTTACAACTTACTAATTTAACTGTTTTTCTTCGATGGTAGTATTATTTTAAGTATTTTTAGTTCTAACTTGAATTTTAATATTTTTCTAAAAAATTATTAAGATTAAAAATAACATCGTAACAATATAATTATTTATAAACAATTTAAAATAAAATTTATATGTTAAAAATCATTTATTTATTATAAATTTTAATTATATAAAATAAAAATTTATTTTATGCTATGTAGAATCTAAACTTACTAGTCTATATAATAAAAAAAGGAAATATTATCGCAAATAGTAGAAAGAATTATAAAAACAATTCATTTTATGGGGTATTCTTTTTAGTGTACTACCTAAATTAGTACATGTAAAAATATCAGGAACTTGAAAAATTATGACAAATCTATATTTTTTTATTTGTAAAAATTAAAATTAGGAAGTTTACATCAACTTGTTTAATCATAAGCTGGATCCTCTCGGTCAACTTATATGCCTCCTCTTAATTGGCTTTTTCTCTATATATTAAATATTAATATTAATATATGGTTCAAAAAAAATGTTAATATAATATAGGAATGAAAAGCGTGCTAGTTCTTTATCCCGACAAGTTAGGTTTGTATTTCAATTGGTACCTAAAGAAATTAATAATTAATTAGTTTAATAAGCATGAAACTAGGGAAATATCCCCTCTAGTAATTGTTAATTCATTTCATTGACTTAAAACTTTACATTTCAAATAATAAAAAGAGAAAATAATATGTTTGATTACTAATTTATAATAAAAGTGTGTTTTTTATTTTTCAGAAATAAAAGAATTCCCGAGAACATATTTCTTCTAATACATACTTTAATTTCTCTTTGATAGGGTGATTCACAAAAATATAATATCTAATAAATTTTAGTGAATAATAAAAAATATGTAAAAAAATGTGCTAAAGATTATGTATGTTGCCACTATTTTCTAATATGATAGTTTTGACTTTTTTAAAACGAATAAAAATAAAGGGTGCTTTTGATTTATTAAAAAATAAGGCACTGAATAACATAAAAATATTTATCTAATATTTGATTTAAATAATGATAGAGGGATAGCACAAAATAAAAAATGATGAAGTGGAAAAATATCCAAAAATTTGTAACTTGCTAAACTCTTATATAACTTTTTATCCCGTGTCTAACAAAAATAAAAATACAATATTATCTCTGTTTACCTCCATTCTCATCTCTGTCGCATCCCTCATCATGGATCTCTCAAATCGTTCTTCCCTCTCTATTCTCACCATCCCCAACGCCTACCTCACTGTCGACAACCACCTCTCCCTAGCTGCCCTTGCTGACATCTTTCGATCGCTACCACTTCCTCCTCTAGTTCCTTTCCTGGTCCAACCTTCGCAACCTCCCCCCTTCCAACAAACTCATCACCATGCTTCTTCAAACCATCGGTCGCGCCATCAACAACTTTGGCTCCGTGAATCTCATCGGCGACTCCTAATCTAGTGTCATCTCAATTCGCTCTCCCGCACCGTACTCCCCCTCCAATGTCATCATCCTCTCCTTCATAAAGAAGCACAACGACATCGAAAAACCACTAAGCACTGTTTCGTTGAACTTCCTCCTCGCCTGTAGGGACACGTCGTCGGTGGCGCTAAGCTGGTTCTTCTAGCTCGTCATGAACCACCTCGCCATGGAAGAGAAGATCCTCATGGAGCTAACGACAGTGCTTACTTCCACTTGTAGCGATGATCGACGGCACTGAACGAAGGAGGTAGAGGACTTCAAAGAAGCGGACAAACCAAACATTGCACAGTACAAAGTGTATTATAGTAAAATTTATATTATTTTGTCTAATACATAAGCACATAAAATAAGATACAACACAAATCGATCATCAAACAACGTACAGTATAAAAAGTTGTCATATGATTCAGCTACTTGTCCAGTATTATTATGTTTGTCCTGTCTTTTTAGCATATCAAATGTACCCAAAGTAAATAACTTTAGTACAAAAAAATATTATTATTTCAACACCATGTGCACCTAATTAGTCTTGATATATTGACTGTTGATTTTCTTTCCAACAACTATAATTATTTACTGTGTTTTCTAAAACAAATTGCTCACTTAATTTTAAAAAATATATAGAATAATAAACATTAAAAAAACACTTAACTAACAAAAAGTAAAAGATAAATAGTCAAATTCGCTTATGAAAATGTGAGATATTGATAAATTATTTTTTGAAAGATGAAAAATTCAAATTTGATCCCTTAATGTGATAAAAGTATGATAAGTTACTTTTAAACAATTTAATGATAAATTAATTTTTAAACTTTATAATTTAATGTCAAATTAATTATCTAAAAATATAACTTATTGTCAAATTGATCCTTAAACATTATAATTTAATGACAAATTTTGATTAATTTGTCGTATTTTTTGTACATTTAATAGTTAAATTTATATTTTTCATCTTTTATGTACTAATTTGTCACAATCCTGAAAAGGAATTTGGTTATTTATCCAAAAGCAAATAATAAAGATTTTTGGAGGAAAAAATGAAAGCAAATTGGGTAATGGATCCACGTTGACCATCATGTGATGAGTGTAACACGTGCACGTAGTAATTCTTGAACGACAAGGAAGGGAACGAAATAGGAAACCTAGCTAACTGCACCTACGTCCATTGTTATCATTATCACTGTGATTAATTTCCTCTTTGATTCTCTGATTCCATTTTCTCAGAATCAGAGGATCATATATATATATTTATCTTCTTAATTTCCCATTCTTAGGTATATATAATGTATAATGTGAATATCAATCACCATATATATCTTCTTATGAGGAATATTTTGTGGGTAACCAGAAGGTGTGTGCGCATGTTTCGCTGATTTCTCACAATGGCTGCTCCTCATAGTGAGGGTGTAATGGAAGGTTGGCTCTATATATTTGCCTCCAATAGGATAGGGTTGCATTGCTCACGCAAGAGATACTTTATTCTCAAAGAAAGTTTTCTTAGAAGCTTCAAAGATAAACCCGTTTCCCTGATGAAGGTGCTCTTTAATATTCTTTTGCTTATCATGTAGAATTTTAATTTACTTAACTCCAACATGATTGTTTCTCGTGAAAAATAATTATGATGTAAAAGAAAACAATCTAAAATCTATAAATGTTTGTTATTGTCACTTTCTTTTCTATCTCATCACTTTCTCTGTCTATTTTTTTTCCTAGCTATCTGACTTTTTCTTCTTAGTTTTTTCCTTATTTTTGAAGTTGTGAAGATGCATATAAAAGCATATGATATGAAATTATATGGTTTCCAAAATGTTTTTGTTGGTTCAGTTTTCGATGCTATATGAATCATTTTAATCCAGCCAAGTGCGCGCCAACGTGATGGCTCTTTTTGGATTGATGCATGGCAAAAAATTGTGTTTCTATCTCTATAACAGTTTGAATTTACTCTCAGTCTCAGTGTTCAGGATTAGTTTTTTTTTCTCCTTTGACAAAAGTGAAGGAAGTTTAATTCGATGTAGTTTAGTCAGAGCTATTGATGTTAATTTTCTTGTCACGCGTTTCAGACTATATATTCATATTTGATTTCTTGTTTTGGTGCTAGGTGCAGGAAGCTGAATAATGTTATTTTACTTTACATTCTCACAATTAAACTTTTTCTATCTCTCTTATCTCACACTTCTCCCCATCTCTCTTCTTACTATAATAATTTTTGTGATAACTTTTAATATAAAGTGTGAAAAGCATTACTCTTTTCTAATATTTAGTAACGGATAATCTTTCTAACATTTCGCATGCAGGCCTATTCTTTTGTACTCAGATTTCGTTATGTTGGTGACAGAAGATTTTGTGCAATATATTAGACGAATGATTAAGTAGTTTATTTTGGGCTAAATAAAAGTATTATCTTTTCAGGAGCCAAATAGAAGTGCAATAATTGACTCCAGCGTTCGGGTAATTGACAATGGAAGAGAGACTATCAACAAAAAAGTAAGAAACTTAATTAGAGATTTTAACTTTGAAGTGGACTACTGTACTTTGTAATACACTTTTTAATTATCAGTTAAAATTTATTGAGACTCCTAAATATGACCTGAGTTGCACTGTCTATTTAATTTAATGAGTTTTACTTGTAACTTTATGATTTTTAATAACTTTTAATAAATAATAATAAGTAACAAAAAGTGTGTTAAGTTAGCATTTTTGAATCCTTTGTCTTTTTTACTAATCATCAAATTTCAGAGTTTGGATAAGTTTGCCTTGTTTCTTTTAACAATGATTAACTGTATTTACAAATTTGTTTACTTTGTGCAGGTATTCTTCACCTTCACAGTATATAATGCTTCAAATCAAATAGATCAGCTTAAGGTGTGTGAGAACTAAATGTCAAAAATCAAAATTAATAAACACATATGTAAAAAGTTTTTGCAGTGGTGGATTGTGAGATGGTTTGAATTAAAATTTCTAGTTGGGAGCAAGTAGTTCAGAAGAAGCTGCCAAATGGATACGTTTATTGAAGGATGCTGCATTGAAGGTTTTAATTACTCTCTGTGTAGGTTGTTGCCTTAAGACAGAAGCTAATGTTATTATGTATTTTCAGGAGAATTCAAACTCAGAATTGAATCTTGTGAATACTTCAAAGAAAAAGCATTCATCATTGAGGTAAATCAACTGCTTTTCCGTATGTGATCATGCAATTCGTAATCTATTGACAAGAGTATCATTATATAAATCAATAAATAGCATTTGTTGTAATAATTTAATATATTCAATTGGGCATGTATTTATTAATCTGGTAGTTCTAAATTGGTTCATTTTTAAAGGTGGTACTATTGTTCCTCTACTTTTGCTTGAGTTTTGATAGTGGTTGTTGCTTTTCTATACAAAATTATGGTCTTAAACAACAGAATTTCATGCACTAGAAATGTTTTTTTTTCTTATGTTGCTGTTGTTCTTATGTATTATGTATACCTAAAGCTTTGTTTAAACAGAATGGGAGGCTCAAAAAGGACAAATTGGAAACACTATGTTGAATGGAATTTTCAGTCATGTATATACACTGAAGCAATGATCTCTGATGTTATTGCTCCCTCCCAATGGAAGATTTTTAGTATTAACAATGGTAAAGTTTTTAAGTCTTCTCCCTGTAGCAAGTTGCTTCATCTGTTATCTCAAACTTCACTGATTGTGTAGGACTAAGGATGTTCAAAGAAGCAAGGGATTGGGATTCCCATGGAAATGTTAGTTGCTCCTACCTCTGTAAAATCTCATTTTTGTTTATGGTCATTTTGTCTAAACTTTGTTGTATTCAGAAATGGGGCACTCACCCAGTAATGATGGCAGTAGGTGTAGTTGATGGAACTTCTGAAGAAATTTTCCATACTCTTATGTCTCTGGGGTCATCAAGATCAGAGTAAGTCTTCAAATTACTGTTGGTAAGTTAAGGAATGTTATAAACACTCTTTGAAATACACTTTTTATTATTAGGTGAAATTCACATGCAATCCATTACTTGTAATATAGGAATCATCAAATAGGGAGTGAGACTTGCATCGTTTATGATAGGTCCAAATAAATTTCATGTAATAAAGAATGTGTTAGAAAAAGGATGTTTATATAAGTGCAACTTTTAAATTTAATCTGCTCTCAGTATAAATACTTTTAGTTTTTAGACTATATCTGCAAATATGGAAGTCAAGTGGGGGCATTTTCTTAGGAGTAGAAAAGATCATATTGATTAGGTGTATTCATAAGCTTTTTCATTACATGGAATTTAGTGGTAAGAAGGATTTAAAGTCAGTTCACTTTTAATGGAATCTTTTTTACATTATCAGCAACAATGAAGTGTCACACAATTGTAATAACTAGAGGATTTCACTAGCAATTGAAGCTCTCAACAGTTTTTCAGACAGAAGGCACCAAACGTGTGATACTTTCCATGATTGTGGATCTAAATTAAATAAGTTCTTTAATAAACACTAGCATTGGAATCTACACAACCTTGATAGAATAAAGGGAATTAGTTGTGATTTTCTTTTGGCTTTAGTCGCTTTCTCTTTATGTTTGCAAAAGAAGACAAAAAAAATGAAGACAAACAGTATGACTGTCAGTGTTTTTCAACTTGAGATTCATATCCCCGTTAGTACTAACTACTAAGAAGTTTTTATGCTATCCAGAGAAGCAACATTCGTAATGAATCATTGGCAATTTTCCCCTTATAGTTTTTTTTCATTCCCAATTCAAATGTTGAATATAATAAGTTTCTTGCAGATGGGACTTTTGTACATACCAAGGCAGTGTGGTAGACCACATTGATGATCATACTGATATTATTCATGTGAAGCTGTACAATGATTGGCTACCATGGTAATTGATAAATTGAACTTTGTTATAGACAGTTTGTTCAATCATACTTGTTATTAATTTATCTCATTCTTAGGGGCATGAAACCACGAGATTTTCTGCTACGACGGTATTGGAGAAGAGAGGATAATGGCACATATGGTACATTCTTTTAAGTAAAACCATTCTATGAAGCTCTAATTCATTGTTATTATCTATCAGTTAATTCTGTCTTTTCCTATGGTTCTGTAACAGTTTTGTTATTCCATTCTGTTTATCATAAGATCTGTCCACCTCAAAGAGGCTATGTTCGTGCATCCCTTAAAAGTAATGTATGCTTTTAAATTTGAGATTATTATTTTACCTTTCTTTTCTGAGTAAGGTTTCAAATTGCAATTGTGGTTGCTTTACTGTAAAAAAAAATAGTAAAAAATATTGGAAAACGCGACTGATGTAGCTACAATTGTAATTGCAATGCTTGGTTAATGTTTGGTAGGTGGAGGATTTCTAGTAACTCCTATTAACAAAGGAAAGCAGTCTCTTGTAAAACACATGCTTGCTATTGATTGGAAGTTATGGAAATTGTATCTAAGCTCCTCATCTGCTAGATTCTCAACCATTCGCATGCTTGAGAGAGTTGCAGGTACGTTTAACAATTAATATATTTAGGAATCAATCATGTATGAAAAAAAAATATGTTTAGCCCTTATAATTAGAAAGGCATATAGTGACTAAAATTTAAGAAACATTGTAAAAGCAAAGACTAATGTGTACTAGTAAGGTTGTATGGTGACTAATTTCAAGATGAGTTCACTTATTGATACCAAATGTTTATTTTAAACTTTAATATAAGATATGACATGATAGATATTGAAGTTTTTATTTATAGCTTTTACATAAGGATATTGTTATACTAACACTTTAAGTCTTAAAATCTTCACCATTTGCAGCACTAAGAGAGTTTTTTAAGGCTAAAGCTGGAAATTGTTCCTCTGAACCTATTGAAATAGCAGTAGATACTAAGAATGAAGTTACAGAAGAGAACAGCAAAGCCGTGGAAGGTGTATTGGAAGGAGAGGTCGATGGAGAAACTTCTCGCCGTACAAGTTTAATGGGATTGGATGATTCTGATGAATTCTTTGATGTTTCTGAACCAAAGAACTATGATGAATTTGAGAATGAGTGGCACTCTGCCCCGCTTTCAGAACAGCACTCTCAGGTACCTTATTCCTTACCAAGATTCTTCCATCTTGGATTCAGAATTTACTTGATGTTCTGGTTTATTAATCATAATCAAGTTTTCAATGTGTTTGAAACTAGAACAACTTTACACAGTACTTTTGCTTACTAGGGAATACTTTTCTCAGTAATGTAAATAAAATCATCAATTTTATTCCTATTTATGAAAATGTCAATCAATTTAGTCCTTTACAACAACTAATTAATGTAGAAATATAATGAAATCGATCAACTTAATATCTTTCAGAAATGAAATTGCTAATTTTCATTTGTGATTGAATTCTTTAGAGACTAAAATGGTATTTAGCTGTATGGTATACATGGATTAAATTTATTGTTTAACTTGAGCAGTAAAGACAAAAACAGAGAAAGTTCAAGAGGAAAAAAGACAAAGGGATTGAAAGAAAAGGTTAATTTATGGAGAACTTTCAAAAGTTACTAATGTCGCATGAATTTTAAATGAAAATGCATAACATTAGAATGCACCGCTACAAACTAAAGAAAGAATCACGCATGTTTGATCATTAAATTTTGTGAATTACAATCTATTTCATCAGATTTTTTTATTAATTATGTCAATAAAAATTTATCTCGTGTTGAGCAAGGATAAATATAATCCGAGAGTGTTCTTAAAATTAACTTAAACCCGAAACAAATTTTCATATTCTCTTCCTAACAGGTCAAGAGTCGTATTTACTGAACTAATATTTCTTCACTTAGGCTCAGGAATTCAACCCCTTTAATACTTATGTGCATTCAGTTTGTTCTTTCTGATTTGTTTTTTTTTTTATCTTCCTCAATATTTGAGTTTTCTTCAACTCACGTCCATAAAGAATCATTATTATCTTGGAAGCTGACAACAAAACCTGTATACTGACTTGGAAGTTGACAACAAAAATGAATTCTGGCACCCCATTTCCTTATTATCTCATGATTTGTTTCCTATTTTTAGTTAAGATTATGATCTAGCTAGTATTCATATAAATAAGGATTCGTACGTTATATTTTGCATCAAATTGTAATCACATTATTTACAGAGAAACATTACTCAGTCTCTATTTTCTCATTTTCCTTCCTAAAAACATAGAAAACCTTATAATTTGATCAACAAACATTTGTTCTTATTTCAAAAACCAATATTTTATTATCTAAAAGATCTTTTTATGGCAATTTGTCTCATTTTATTAATTGACGATGAAACTGAAATTACTGGATTTACAGACGGATTACCACCCCAAAATGTCATCAGCTGATGGTTTGGCAAAAAAATTACAAGACCTTTCAGGTTATTCTTGTTTTATGTATCATTACTTAGAGATGGAAGGTATGTAACATACTGCTAAATGATTTTTTGAGGAACTGGTTTCAAATATGTTTTGCAGTTCAGAAGAAGGGATACATGGATTTACAAGAGACTTCCAGCAGGGATAATAGTGAGCCATGCCCTTATGGAGCCACTCTTCAAAAAGATTCAAGCTGTAATTTACCATGCAGTTGGGATGAATCTGATGCATCTTTATTTTATATTCGTGGAAAAACTTATTTAAAAGATAAGAAAAAGGTATTTACAAATTCTAAAACTGTACCTATATAAAAATCCAATTGTAGAAAGTACAATACTTATATACAATTCCTTAGTGGTGTTTGTATTATTTCTAATCAAAGTTGGGGTTTCACCTTGATAAATTTAAGTGCAAATCTTTATTATGTAATTAAATTGTGGAGGTGAAACTTCAATTCTAGTTGAAGAACAATACAATAAACACTTATGAGACTGTATCTAAGTTTTGTCCCTGTAGAAATTTAACTTCTGAAAGTATTATAAGAGAATTCCTGATGATCCTAGCCTGATAAAATATGCTCGTTCCATGTTATGATGATAATAAAAGGTATAAGAACAATTCAATTAACAAGTATAAGTTAATATACATGTGTTTACATAAAAATTAATTTCTGTCACATGCCTTAGAATAAAGAAAATGACTGTTGAGGAACGCAGCTAACACGAAAATCAATTTTTTTTTACATAAATTAAGCACATAATTGAACTAGGAGATTGAATTTCTCTTATCCAGGTCAAGGCAGAAAGAACCTTGATGCAAATGGTTGGTGCAGATTGGATTCAATCTAACTCGCGACAAGATGATCTATGCAGTCGTCCTGGTAGCATAGTTCAGGTTTATTTTCTATCCTTATTTTGCTACTTTTGTATGGTTTTCTTCCATTGTTGATTGCCAAAAGACTCAAAAAAATCATTACTGCTGAAATATTGTCATTCTCACATTTCTGCTTTTGGATTGATTCAGCAATATGAAAAAAATGGGAGGCCAGAGTTCTTTTTTGTTGTCAACTTCCAAGTTAGTAAACCTCATCTTGATTATTGCATTCGCCCTAGTTATTGAGAATCCTATTGTTTAATGTATGATTTTATCAATCAGGTGCCTGGAAGTTCCTTGTATTCCATTGGACTCTATTACATGATGAAAACTCCTTTGGAGGACAATCCTTTATTGCATAGCTTTGTTCATGGAGATGATGCTTACAGAAACTCAAGATTTAAGCTAATACCATATATTTTTAAGGTTAACTTCATCATAATATTCGTGGTCCTTCATCAAAAAGGCTTACTTGCACTTTTGTTTATCTTACTATTGTTATTTCATATATGTGGTCTTTTATTTTTATTTTTGCTAATTTGATTCTTTGCTATCTCAATTATGCAATTTTGGCTCATTCGTTAATTTGGCATTCGATATTTAATAGAAACAATCGTGATAGTATAGTAGAATATCATATTAACATGGCAGAACAATAAACTGTCACGTTAGCATTTCCATTAAATATTGGATGTCAAGTTAAAACCAAAATTGTACAAATAAAATAGTGGGGGATAAAAATTGATAATAGATTGATAAAAATTACATTTAAGCCCACCAAAATAAGTTGGATAAAGAAGAGTATCTCTAAAACTTTACACACTTTGTGATTTGTTTCTTCCAGGGACCATGGATAGTCAAGCAGAGTGTTGGAAACAAGCCATCTTTGCTAGGCAAAGCTCTAGACATACGTTATATTCGTGGGAGAAACTATCTAGAGGTGACAATATTGATCTTCCATAATTATTAGAGTAGTGGTGATTGTTATTGTAGTTTTACTTGTAATTATTTTAGTTTTCATCTGACTCTGACTCTGACTCCGACACACAAAGATAAGGATGGTGTTTAATTTAACCTTTGGTATTACTTTTAGCTTGTTTCTCATGTTTCCTAAGCTAATTTAAATCATAAATATTTTCAGGTGGATATCAATATTGGATCTTCAACTGTTGCAAGGGGGGTGGTCAACCTAGTTCTTGGATACTTAAACAATTTGGTCGTAGGAATGGCATTTCTGATACAGGTACACATAAAAGTATCAGTACTGTTAGACTAAGGTGAAGAATTGAACATCCATTTAGGTCCTCTGAAGATATATTTCTTCGTTTTGATTATTAGTATATTAGCAATAAATAGTTTATTGATATAATTGAGAAAACTTTCAATATAATCCTTTACATTGTAACGATTATTAACTTTTAAAGATTTTAGCTGTCATTAAATTAGTCCCACAGAATTTTTTTTATTACCACTTTAATCCTCCAAAATTTTTATCATCAAATTCTTTGGAAAATTAATCTACTACCAAAATAATATCCCAAAATTTCTTTTCAACCCCACTTGATGATGATTAATATAGTGAAATTTTAAATCTCTTCCCTTAAAAAATTAATTTGTCACTAAATTAGTCCTTTTAAATATTCTTTCATTTTTATCATTTTACTCCTTTACAGGAATTATGTGGACATTAACCTTTAAACATTCTTTTCTTTTATCATTTTAATTTTTTATTGGAATTATATGGACATTTTAGATAACCAGGGATACAGGTCCAATTTCTGTGGAGGCCCACTTTGAATTGTAATATATTCAAAGATTTAATTTCCATCCTTTCTAACTTAAAAAAAATCAAGTCAACACCTTAATAATAAGGGCTTCTCTTACTAACATTTTAATCATATGGTTTGTTGTCATTAAATCACTCCAATTTGATGGATTGACTTAACAATCTTCGTACTATGGAAATGTGTTTTGGATTTACAAAATTTTGTAAACAATCTAGCTTTTCATTCTTGTCTTAGCCACCACCTAGTGATGGTGTTTAAATTAGATATTATGTGTGTTAATTACAAAAGGTGTAGTTTTGGTGTAATATAGTTGAAGATCTTTGGCATATCATCTCAACCGAAGGAACTAAAACAAACCTAACAAAGGTAGTGACCACCTCCAAAAGATTTATGTAGAATTACCATGTGATTTCCAAGTCCTTGACATTTAAAGAAAAACAACTTCTGTTGGTTACTAGAGGCCGATGGTTTCTTTTGAGAATTATTGCTCAATGTTGCTAAAGCCCATGTTGACTTACCATTCAAAATTGAAACAAATTCGCAAGGGTATGGTATTGGGATAGTCCTTATGTAGCAAGGTAGAGTATTTTCAGGAACTAGCCATGCGTTATTTGAGAGGTGTGTAAGGCAAAATTTGTCTGTATTAAAGGTGATAGTGGCCTTAGTTTTGGTATTCCAAAAGTGGTGGCAATATTTGTTAGGACATTACCATTAAGTTTTTATAGAGCAACAATTTTTGACCAAGGAATAGCTAAAGTTTCATATCTAAGATAAGACAATAGTGCTGGTGATGCTTTATCTTGGGTTACAGAGTGTATCAAACCATTTCAATGAGCCCCAATTCAGAATTGGTTGAATATCTTTTGGAAGACGAACGATTAAATTATTTTATAGGAATTTATTTGTGGAATCTCAAGTCACATCCTCGAGGGTGTCTATAGTATAAGGAGAGGTTGCTATTGTCTGATAAATCAAATCACGTTCCACTTTTAATGAAGGAATTTCATTCTTCCCCTGCTAATTAGTCTTTCTAGCCAAAGACTTCTGAATTTTCCATCTAAGGAATGCATGGAAATTGTAAGTTGTTCCTAGCAAAAGTCCTTGCCATTCAAAAGGTATATGAATCAAGATATTGAATATGTGCTCATTAAATGGATTCATTAACCTAATCATCATAATATTAACAAGAGTTTTGTACTTATTTAAACCTAATATTTATGTTTTCACCTTAAGTTCATGGTGAAAGTCATTTGTGAGTTCTAATGGTTTGATGGGTCTTGTGCCGATAGGCCTCGAATCCACATATACCATAAAAGGGAGAAAGGGAGGGCTAGGGGCAAATATGATTTTCAGTTGGAAATGGTAGTAGATGAAAAATTTTGTTATGTAAAGAGTCATCAAACTAAATGGGCACATGGCAATTGGATATTAGTGGGAAAAGTGTTGCAACCATTGAAAGTGACGTGAATATGATTAACAAGGGAGATGGGGACATTAGATATTTGGATGGATTGTCTAGGGTGGCTTAGGTAATTTGGGTAAAAATTGTACATTATTTCTCTTTTATTTTTTTTATCCATAAAAATTAAAGAGTGTTAGAGAATTTACAATATTCACATAATTTTTTAACCAATTGAGTTAGACCTTCTTCTCTTTTATTTTTATTTCTATTTCATACTTGTAATTTTAGTGATGGGAATCTACTCCCTATTATTCTGTAATTCTTTTCATTTTTAATATGAAAAATTTCTATCTATGTATGTTACCATATTAAAATTACACATTTGATAACATATGCAGGGAAACACAGAAAAGGAGCTTCCAGAAGTCCTCATTGGAACAAGCCAACTCAATCATCTGGATACAGCCAAAGCATTTGTAGTTAAACCGTAATATTTACCCTGAAATTTATTTGTTACTTTGAAGAACATAAGCTAACATTTCAACTCAAAGAGAGAGAAATTAGTCTCAGGCTTGACTAAAAATAGTCAACTTTTACAATTGGACCAATTAGGGGCATGGATCATTTACAACAGTAGATGAGAGATGCAACTATGTGCTTCATTGTCCTTCCACTGAAGTTGATACTGGTGGACAATGTACATATTATCCTTTGTTATTTTATTTGGCTATTTAATTTGTAAAGCAAATATTTTTCAATTTACTCTTAATGACATACTGCACATAAATTATAATTTTAGTTTATTCTACCAATTATTATAAGGGTAATGTTACATACTAAGAATGTGATGTTTTAGGAATTCAGTTGTAAAGCCGGAATGCTATTTTATGTAACTCTCCTCATCTTGTATTTGTAGGTGAATTTAATTTGTTTATGCTAAGCTTTAGTACACCTTGTGCTTTCATTAATAAATTTATTTGGCTTCTCCCAAAAAAAAACAAATGTTACACACTAACAATGGTTTTTTAGTTAAAAGACTTAAGAAAAGGAAAAAAAACACATAAAATAGAGTTTATTTTCTCAACTAATGTTTTTAAAATCAATAAGGCTCAAATTCCATATTTTACTTAAAAGAATTGAGCCTATTTTTATTGGACGTGTAAAATATTTTTTTATTATTAGTTATGTTTATGATTTGAATATTCAAACTTTTCATTTTAAAAAAGTTTATAAGTAGAATAAAATAATTTATTTCATGCAGGGTTAAATATGTTTTTTCTCCTACAAAAATATATCAGATTTCATTTTAGTAATTTGAAAAAAAATTCTTTGTATTTAATCCCCAAAATTTTCGAAATATTAGATTTTAGTCATTTTCTTAACTCATTAATTAAGAGGTAGAAGACTGTGGTGAGCGAATTCGATGGGGATGATAAGTTAAACCAATTGCATCAGCTTCGAATGGAACCGATCCATCAAATAACAGAGTATGTGTTAGCCTTGTTAATTGTTAGTGTTAGTCTTAGCATTTTAATTACAGCTGTAGCCCATGTGGCAAAGTTAGTTATTCTCACACTATGTATAAATACCAAGAATGTAATATAATTGAATCATGGAAATCATTTCTACCATAATCCAATGTGAGTTTTCTCTCAATTATCTATTCTATTAATTAGAGACCATGGCCTTCTTCAACCTTCTATTTTTTACTTGTTTTTCTAATTCTTTTCTAATTTTTTAAATTAGTTTTTTTAATTTTATTTTTGTTTGGTCAATGGATCCCTTTTCATTATTTTTTTTATCTGCAAAAATTATTAAAAGATTTATAACAAATCATGTACTTTGTTCAATCTATTAAACAAAACTCTCTCAGTCTTCTTGTTAGTTGAATTACCTATTATTATTATTATTATTATTATTATTAATGCTTTTATGACATTTTTAATATACTCCATCCCAATCAAAATAAGTGACAATGGAATGAAATTAATATACTTTATTATATATATCTGTCACCTTAAACAATTCAAAAGATATTAATTTTTTAACTTTATCTGTATCTATTGATATCTCCCCTAAATAAAACAGAAGAAAAAAAAAGCATTATTATTATGAGCATTCAATAGAGAGCAAGAATAGTAAATACTAAACAAAAATAAAGTAATGATTGTATTAAAATGTTCAAAATAATATTTATTTTTAATTAATTTTAAAAAGAATAATATTAAACACTATTAAATACTTATTATCTTTACAATATTTTTACCAAAAACTTGTTTATATTTATTTATGAAAAATAAAAATCAAAAAGTAGGTGGTGGGTGGGAAACGATAATTGATACGTCCAATTTTCCATCGAAATCACGTTTAGGGAAAGGTGTACTTCTTTCACTATTATTAAGTATTAATTAGTTCCTTGAACTGTACTCATCATCTCATGCATGTCCCAAGTGCACTAATACTAATCCACGTTGTTTTTCAACAACCTTGAGGCTGCTATCTTAACACTTATATATAGTGACTAGAGCCTAACACTTGAATCTTTGAAATTTAATTGGGTTTTGGAACCAATCATTATTATCTTTTCTATCCCAGTTGGAGAAGTCTAATAGAAGAAAGGGATTCAAAGAGTGCAACCCAAGTTAGTTAAAGAAGTAAAGGATGAAGTGGAGCAGCACCAGCACACCACCATGCTCGATCCTATCTCTTCCCTTTTGACATTTTTTTAAAGAGAGGGAGTAATTTTTAAGGCAATTGAATGAATGATTCAAAGAGTGTAAATCAAGTTAGTTAAGAGGGAAAAGAGAAAAATTGAAAGGAGAAACAAAGGTCGTGAGAGAAAGAGAAGCCCGCCTCTAATTTGATATCTTTCTTATAGGATGTAAAATAAGATATATACTAAAAGTTGCTCTATATATATATATATATATATATATATATATATATATATATATATATATATATATATATATATATATATATATATGTGTGTGTGTGTGTGTGTGTATGTGTTAATTTAATTTTTAAGTTTAGAGCAACACTTGCTGGATTACAGGCTCTCTCATTTTGAACATAGATGATAAAATTACTAGAAACGATTTCGCCAAAAAATAGTTAAAAGATATATTACCAAAAAAAGTCAAAAGATATAGTAAAGCTAGTGCTTTTGACTACTCAGGCTAAAACTTTGACTAAGTATTCTGGATTTTTTCTAAATACACACCAATTTGTGAGAAGTGCACTTATAAATCGACAGAAAGTAGTTTTAGTCTTGAGTGATGTAAAAGTCTGCTAGTCTGCTCAAGATACACTTACTATACAAGTGAAACAATCAAGTAGGAATTGAAACAATATATATATAAAGATGATAACCATTCACGGCCTTCAAAAATAAGTTGGATTTCACCTAACATTTATATATACTTGTTGAATAAATGTTTGAATTTCTTCATTAATTTGATTTAATCTACACTAATATTTAACAAGTAAGAAATCTCCTCAAAAAAAACTTGTAAGAAATTAATATTGTAAGATGAATAAGAGTATAATCAGTTGAAATACAGATATTGTAGATAACACAAAAAAAATATAAGAAAAACACATACTAAGGATATCAAATTGTGTTTCCTTGTATTAAAGATGCGTGGAAAATGAAAATTAAAGATACGTTTCTACCATTATCCCATGAGAAACCTCTACAAGAATAGAAAACTCTATATTTAGATACCCAACAAAAACAAAATTAGTGAAAATTGAGGAAGCTTCTTCTTCATTTCATTTAGCAAGTTGTTATCTAACCGTCCTTCATTCTTCTTTTTCAATTTGATTCACCTTCATCTTTCTTCTTCTCCAATACTCCTTTATCCTTCTTCTTCTTCCGTTTTTGTTAATGGAGGTGGTATGGTAAAGTAAACTCGAATGAAATTGATTGACAAAAAAACTAACTTTTTGCAAGTAAGTCAAAATGGTCCCAATAATTGAAACTTAACGTCAAAATAGTCTCCAAAAAATATAACTAACTGATAAAGTGATACACGGCGTGATTTAATAAATTTGCATTCATACTAGGAGGGTGAAAATTGTTACTAGAGTCTTTGGAGACTAACTTGATGAATATGAAGACGGTACATGACCTTTCTAAAGCTTGTGGTGGATATCTAACATTTGGCCATGCTTTTTAATTATTTGGTATCAAAAAGAGAATTCAAGGATGGTTTAGTTTCGTTGAATAATGATCAAGATGTGTTGGCTATGTGCCACACAGCTCTCGCCCATTCAAACAAGGATGTGCTTTATATTTTGAGCATGTCTTAAATGTCACGTCGGATATACTCCTTAATGCTTTGCCTCATGTTGTTGACTAGCTATTTGTTGGCAGCACACTTATTATATGAATACACACTTATTATATCTCGTTGTTGTGGACCATTTTGTTAATTAGTTATATTTTTTGGCATCATTTTGATATTAAGTATCAAATGTGAGGGACCATTTTGATAGTTACTTGCAAAAGTTAATTTTTTTTTGCCAACCAATTTCGTTCGAGTTTGCTTTGCCATACCACCTCCATTAACAAAAAGGGAAGAATGAGAAAGTTATGGGAGAAAAAGGATGAAGATGAATTGAATAGGGAGAAGAAGGATGAAAGATGAGCTAGCACATAACAACTATGTTGAATGAATTAAAAGAAGAGGCTTCCTTAAATTTTCTACTCAAATATCTGTTACCTACATAAAGTGAGAAAAAAAATGAGTAAAAAATATTTTTTTCCATTGACAATTTAGTTCAAAATAATATGCACCAAGGTGGAAAATCTCATGCACACATGAATATGCGGTATCAGCACGTGTCATGTATATACTTAATATTAATAGAAATGACTCATACTTAATGGTTGAACTAATTTATTATAACATTTTCATATTCATGAACTAAATTTGTTATTTCAAAAATATAAAGACTAATTAAATTGTCAATGAATGTATAATTCAAATACTAAATATATAAGCTATTTATCCTAAATCTTTTGATTATAAAGATTTCGTGACTATTAATAGTTTTGTCAATAAAATCCATCAATTGATGTAGGAGCTTAGATTGATACATATTGAGATTATTTTGTGTTGGAATAGCATTGAAATAATTTATTTTAATTTTTTGTCCAAATTGGTAAAAACAACTAAGGGTTCTCGATCATAATTTTTTTTTTCATGATGTGTATACCTTGCATTAAATCAAATGTTTTGTAACACATCCCAAAACATGAAACTTACTATTTTGAAATATATATTTCTATCCAAGAACACTTGTAGTTGAGTTATTTTGTTCTCTTTAATTAGATGATTCACAAAATATATTTCGGGCTTCACCTTGATGGCACACAACAAGTAACATACTAAAATTTCACGAGGCTTTGTAAAATCATTTGTAAGAATTTTTCGAATTATTAATGAAACTTTTTTTTCATAACCTATCATTTCAATATGAAATTCCTCTCAAATCTTCAAGTTCTTTGTAAATTTGATTAAAAGGCTATGTTTGCTATTATTTTGCACCCATATACTTAAAAAAATGCATAGAAAATTGATGGCTAGAATGAAAGAATTTCTATGGTCCTAATGTGATTCGTGAAACTTGATTTATTTCCAAATTTGGATTTTTCCTTTTGTCTCCTATATTCTTTGCACTCTCTCATTGTGTGCGCAATTTTATTTTCTTTCCCTTTCCTTATGTTGTGCTAACACCTTCTTTCTCTAAGCTATAAAAGATCATTTTAAGTGGCAATATAATTTGAATGGAGCAAAAGGACAATAAAAGCTTAAATAAAATCATAATAATTCATAAAAATGAGAGATACGAAGAGGAAGAAGGTTTTTTTTTTGGGAGGGGGTGGATATTTTATTTATTTTTTAAAAAAAATTGTTTGATGTAAGTTTTCCCAATTTTTAACACCTTGAAGTATTTTATATTGATTTATTTGAGAGAATTTTATATCTTTTGGATACCCTCACCTTTTGGGCTTGATATTTTTGTTTGCATCATACTTGTGTTATTAAATCCTACCTAGGTTAGCTTTGCTATTCTTAGCCGGTCCCAAGCCCGGATAAAAGGAGAGGGTTGTGTTAGGCTTTCGACAGTCAACGTAAAACTTTGTCGAATCTCTATGACATGGATCAATTACGTAATAATGTGAATGCTAGGTCGTTGCCCGGAAGCAACGCGCTGTATGGCTCGAGTACAGTGTCAAAAGAGCAAGGGCCACTGCATCGCCGTCCGGATGTAGTGAAAAGTAAGCAAGGGTTCCCACATTTTCGTGAACGGGTGTGGGTAAAGAAGCTAGTTCATGACAGGAGGATTCGCTTTGGTACATGGAATATAGACACACTTACTGGAAAATCTATGGAAATAGTGGATGTTATGGTGAGGAGGAAGATCAATTTTATGTGCCTACAAGAAACTAAGTGGACAGGTGAAAAAGCGAAAGAATTAGACAACTCGGGATTTAAGCTGTGGTATACGGGAAAAATCAGATCAAGAAATGGGGTAGGGATTATTGTGGACAAGGAGTGGAAGAAGGATGTAGTGGATGTAAGAAGAGTAGGAGATCGTATCATAGCCTTAAAACTGATAGTGGGACAGGACACCTTTAATGTTATTAGTGGGTACGCACCTCAGGTTGGGTTAGCAGAACACTTTAAGGTAAAATTTTGGGAGGATCTAGAAGGGGTACTTCAGGATATACCCCAAGGAGAGAAAGTTTTCCTAGGAGGGGATCTCAATGGACATGTAGGTAGCGTGGCTAGAGGTTTTGAGGGGGTGCATGGGGGTTTTGGCCTAGGGGAGATGAATGAGGAGGGTAAATCCATCTTGGAGTTTTCGGAGGCTTTGGATCTTTCTATAGCCAATACATGGTTTAAGAAAAGAGAGGAACATCTTATCACTTACAAAAGTGGAGGGACATGTTCTCAGATAGATTTCTTCCTTATCAGGAAGTCTGATAGAAAGTATTGCTTGAACTGTAAAGTTATCCCGGGAGAGAGCTTGACTACCCAACATAGAGTTTTGGTTATGGATGTAAGAATTAGAGATAGGGCAAAGAGAAGAAGTCTTATGGTAGCACCAAGGATCAAATGGTGGCACTTGAAGGGTGACAAACAAGGAATCTTCCAACAAAAGATATGGGAGGGATGGTGTGGACAATCACAAGGAAGTGCAAATGATATGTGGAACAAGATGTCCCAAGAGATTATTAAAGTGGCTAAAGAGACGTTGGGTGAATCTAGAGGTTTTGGACCTAGGGGTAAAGAATCGTGGTGGTGGAATGAAAGTGTGCAGAGCAAAGTTAGAGTAAAAAAGGAGTGTTTCAAGGAGTGGTCTAGGTGTAGAATTTCTGAAACTTGGGATAAGTATAAGATAGCTAGAAATGAAACCAAAAAGGCGGTGAGTGAGGCAAGAGCCCAAGCTTTTGACGGACTATACCAAGCTCTAGGAACCAGGGACGGAGAAAGATCTATATATAGGCTTGCTAAGGGTAGAGAGAGGAAGACTAGAGATTTGGATCAAGTAAAGTGTGTTAAGGATGAAGAAGGCAAAGTCTTAGTGCATGAAAAAGATATCAAGGAAAGGTGGAAGGCGTATTTCCACAACTTATTTAATGATGGATATGGATATGATTCTAGCAGTCTAGACACAAGAGAAGAGGACCGGAACTATAAGTACTATCGTCGGATTCAGAAACAGGAAGTAAAGGAAGCGTTGAAAAGAATGAGTAACGGTAAGGCGGTGGGGCCAGACAACATACCTATTGAAGTGTGGAAAACTCTTGGAGATAGAGGTCTTGAGTGGCTCACCAAACTCTTTAATGAAATTATAAGGTCAAAACGCATGCCGGAGGAATGGAGGAGAAGCACGTTAGTGCCAATCTATAAGAACAAGGGGGATATACAAAATTGTGCAAATTATAGGGGAATCAAGCTCATGAGTCATACCATGAAATTATGGGAAAGAGTGATCGAACGGAGATTAAGAAAGGAAACTCAAGTTACTGAGAATCAATTTGGTTTCATGCCGGGAAGGTCGACCATGGAAGCGATTTATTTATTACGGCGGGTGATGGAGCAATATCGCATGGACCAACAAGACTTGCACTTGATTTTTATTGACTTGGAGAAAGCGTATGATAGAGTGCCTAGAGAGATTTTGTGGAAAGCTCTAGAGAAGAAAGGGGTTAGGGTTGCATATATTCGAGCTATCCAAGATATGTATGATAGGGTATCGACTAGTGTTAGGACACAGGGTGGAGAGTCAGACGATTTTCCCATCACAATTGGTTTGCATCAAGGGTCAACCCTTAGCCCCTACCTTTTTACCTTAATTTTGGATGTCCTCACGGAACAAATCCAAGAGATAGCGCCGAGATGCATGCTTTTTGCAGATGACATAGTCCTCCTTGGAGAGTCGAGGGAGGAGTTGAATGAGAGGTTGGAAACTAGGAGACGAGCTCTAGAAACACATGGTTTTCGCCTAAGCAGAAGCAAATCGGAGTATATGGAATGTAAGTTCAACAAAAGAAGGAGGGTTCCTAACTCAGAGGTGAAAATAGGAGACCATATTATCCCTCAAGTCACACGGTTTAAATATCTTGGGTCTGTAATACAGGATGATGGAGAAATTGAAGGGGATGTGAATCATCGCATTCAAGCAGGATGGATGAAATGGAGAAAAGCATCGGGGGTGTTATGTGATGCAAAGGTACCGATCAAGCTAAAGGGAAAGTTTTATCGGACTGCGGTAAGACCGGCGATTTTGTACGGAACAGAATGTTGGGCGGTCAAGAGCCAACAGGAGAATAAAGTAGGTGTAGCGGAGATGAGGATGTTGAGGTGGATGTGTGGTAAGACTCGACAGGATAAAATTAGAAACGAAACTATTAGAGAGAGGGTTGGAGTAGCGCCTATTGTAGAGAAGATGGTGAAAGATGGACTTAGGTGGTTTGGGCATGTAGAGAGAAGACCGGTAGACTCTGTAGTGAGGAGAGTAGACCAGATGGAGAGAAGGCAAATAATTCGAGGCAGAGGAAGACCCAAAAAGACTATAAGAGAGGTTATCAAAAAGGACCTCGAACTTAATGATTTGGATAGAAGTATGGTACTTGATAGAACATTATGGCGGAAGTTGATCCATGTAGCCGACCCCACCTAGTGGGATAAGGCGTTGTTGTTGTTGTTGTATACTTGTGTTATTAAATATATTTTAGTATTTAGTTAAAAAAATATTTTAGTATATTTGACTGCTATCTCAGTTAGGATATTTTTGTTTGGAGATTAATTTTGATTATTGTATGACTTAAATAATAGCCTTTGTACCATTTTTTTAATGTCTTATGCTTGTTGTGTATATTAAATAATTTCTGCAGGTACAATTACTAATATTTTTAATAATTGTTAACTCATCTGTCGTGAAAAATATTATACAATTTTTTGAATTTGTTGAAGTAGATTATATTAGCTAATAAGCTATTATTAACTAGTTAAATAAGATCGTTTTTAATAAAAATCCTAATTTAATTAGTCAAACAAGTTCAATTGTAAGCTAATCAAATAAGTTTTTTATAAGAAATATAAGATTATTTTCTTTCATTCAAAATGTGAATAACAATACAAGAAGAAATATAATCAAAACATGAGAGTTAACATAACATCTAGAAGTCCTAGCTGAGCTATGACTCACTTAATTGGCTTATCTCTTTATAAAATTCATCATGGAGTTTTGAATACTAGAGAGAACATTTTCACATCTGTTGACAATTAATTGGAATTCTGAAAGTGTTGTTGTTGAGGAGTACTATCGAAAACAATTTTGCAATCAGTTTCAACAATGACTTTTTGAAGACCAATTAGGTGTTTTATCCATGAGAGAGCTTTGTGCAGCGCCCATGCCTCCACTATTTTTGGGGTTGGATTTCCAAAACAAGTGAATGTTAATTTGACATTTCAAATGAACTTTAAATCTCTTACTTAATTGATCCACCATAAAGTATCCTTTAGGAGGTAAAAAGAAGAAGAAGAAGTTGGATCAACTATAACCAAGGGCCATCTTGAATTAAGTAACAAATTAATAAAACAAATTTGCTCTTAACCAAGCTTTGTTAGTATAACAGAAGTTATCATGTTAAAATGAAAACTTGACAAATATAACATTTTTTTTATCTTAACAAACAATCTGAATGAAACTAAACATATCTTAATCAAATTGGTTTAGTTCGGAATAATTGAAAAAGTTTAAAATCCAAACCCAAACCAATCTATATTAAAATAATTCTACTATAAAATCTTATTAATTTTCCTACTTTTCTTGTATTGTAAGTATTAAATATACTTTATATCTTTAAAATATTAAGTACGTAGTACTTTACTTTTTACTTTTTCATTTTGTACCTTTTTTATAAGGCAATAGAAAATTATAAGAATATAAATTAATAAAAGCAATATAGCATTATTCAGTTCACCTAATCAAATATAATTAGTTAAAATTTAGTTTTTACCTTAAAACTCATCCAACCCAACCAAACCAAAACTTAAAGTTGTCTGAAACAACAGCTTGGGCCCTGCCATTATTATTCTGCAATTCGGACCCTCCACACTTCATCTACAAAAATTCTGAGCCTCTGTTTTATCTTTTCTCTGTTTCTCAATCAGTGGTTGTACTTTCCGCAAACCGAGGCCTATTATGCAGATGCTGTAAGTAGTGTAATGTACCGTACGTACCGTAGTAAAACTCAAAAGAGTAATATTTTAATAAATAAAGAAATTAGATTGGATATTCATAATATAGCCTTGTTATTTAATTACAAATTATTATTTATTAAATTTATCAATTTTTATAATGATTATTTTAAAATAATATTAATAAAAAAATTTATTGTTTGATATTATACTTTAAAAGCTTTAATACTGGTAATGTATAATTATTAAACTCATTAATATACTATATCTTTTTATTAATTTTTCTACTAAATATACCTATTTTTCCGATAAAATATTAAATAAAAAATTAAAACATTTAATATATTAAAAAAACTCCCTACCCAGTATATAAAAAGTAAAAAGAAAAAGTTGACTGAATTCAATTCTGGTTCAAAAAACGGATTTTTTTTTTCTGATTCAAAAAACGTTCGCCCCCAATATTCAAAACCCATTGGCGTTTTTTTCCAGAAAAAGGGTGAAAAAGTGAGAATAAAAAGAGGGGAAAGTGGAACCAGTTTCTCAATCTTCTCTCATGGGGCATGCAATATGCACTGCGATAGAGTTGAAGATTGTTGTTGTTGTTTTGTAGCGGTGAAAATCCGTGAATGGGGTACGTTGTATTGTGTAGGGTGTGAGTGCATGGGACCCGTGTGCAATCAGAGTAGAGAGAGATTAAAGAATAACTTCAACGTCACGACACTGTGGGATAGTAAAAGACAGCTAGCAATGAACACGGAGCATCACCTAACGTTGTTGCCCATCACATTTTTCTTCTTTTCTATCACACTACTTTTGTTTTTCTTCTTCTCTTCCCTTCTAAGTTCTTACTTCTTATCACTCTTTTAAGGCTTCTTCACTCCTCTCTCTCTTTTCAAAACCCTCTCTTATTTCCTCTTTCTGAACATTACTGTACTTTGTTGTCATCATGGAGAAGAATAGCTACTAACGTTGTTCAGACTTTGGAGCTTCCTTTGTTTGTTGTCTCTTTCTGTGTTTCAGGTTTGCCTCTGCTTCTCTCATTTGGTTCATGAGTATTTGTTACACATTTTGCTCATTTACTATTGGAAAAAGAATTAGGGTTCGTAACCCACTTTTTTTTTTTTCTTTCAATCTAACACAGTATAGTTGTTTCTCCGTTTGTCGCTCTGCTACACAAACGCATATTTAGAGTTGTGCAAACGGTAAACCAAACATGTACTTAATCTTCTAACTTGATTAATCATGGTTTCACTTTTAGTTACGAGAGATGTTCAAATTACGTACGTGGAAACCTAAAAAAAATATTTGACACGTCACACGTTTGGTCTTGAGAAAGGAATTCGGGCAAGAATGAAAAATGTTGAGGGTTTACTAGTTAATTACTACGTACCCTCATTGTTTTTAATTATTCTAGTATATTTCAATTGAAAATATGAAATGAGTTAGTATATTAATTATTAGTTATGTCTGATTTCTTTCAATTTCAATTTTCTCATCCGTAGCTGATTTTGTTTTGTTTTTCTTCTTTTCTAGGTTTGGATTTTGAAATTGTTTACGCATTGCCGATAGGTTTGCTCAAAGTAAACTAAAGGTTAGGTCTTGTTCTGCATGTTCTACCTCAATTTTTATAAAATAGTTTTTTTTTTCTTCTGAAGGATGATGAAATTGAATGTTCTTATGTTCTTCGTCTTCAATTTTATGACTTCAAAGACAGTATGGAACAAATTTGGGACCAGCTGTTGCTAACATATATTCCAAGTGTTAGCTGAAATGGCACCTTTTCAAAATTATTTTCATTCGTAATTTTCAATTAATCCCGGATTTTATGTCAAATTTCAAAGTAAAAGAGAGAATTAAATATTATTTTTAATAGAAGTAATTTTGAAGTCTCTATTGTTAGCAATTACCCAAAAAAATGAATTTCTTACTGATGTATTTAAATTGTTTCGAATTTTGATTAAAACATAATTAATTAAAATAAAATTCAAAAACTCACTTTACCTTAGATTTCTTTTCTAATTCTTTCTCTATAATTCCCAAAACTAGAATCTTTGACAATTTCAGAAAACCCATATGGCCATATGGGATTGACTTCGTTTAGGATTTTCATTTCTCAAATAACCGGAAAAAAGTTAATAAAAAAAATATTACATTTAAAAATGAGTCTAATAGACATGTATAGTAAATGTATTTTTTTAAAGTTTTACCATTAATGTTGGTCAATAAAAAATCTATTTGACATGATTTTTAAGATACCTATTAATAAATTTATTGTATATAACATTTATGGTTAGACAATATACATGAATTATTTATATTTGAAAATTTTAAATTTTCTTACAATATTTACTTCATAATCCTTTCACTTTCCTTGAATAATAAATATTTTATATTTTTAAGACATTATATATATTTATTTATTGTTTTTAAAATAAAATAAAAAAGAGAGAGAATTTGTAAGAAACTATAGCATTTTTATTTTATTCTTTATAAGTTCCCATTTTAACATATTAATTTATTATCATTTTTTCTATTCCATATTTCCATTTCAATAATTGCCATAAACTTTCAAATTTTGTAAAAATCAATATAAAAAACAAAACACTTTTATGACAAGTGCTAACATGCGCTCTCTCTTTCACGGTGGACACCCTACTCCTTTCGTGGGTCCCCCGACATGGGCGCTACTACTAATAACGGATTTCGAACCATTCACACTCTCATAACTCATTCTTCAAACAAACAAAACCTTAAAAACAAAACATACTAAACCTTCTCCTTTTCTTTTCTCTTCCATTTTCCCAACTCACACTTCTCATTTTCTCAGGGAAATAGAAAAAGGAAAATGATCGGAAACTTCATCGACGACATTGACTGCGGCAACTTCTTCGACCACATCGACGACCTCCTCGAATTCCCCGACGACGCCGCCGCCGCTGACACCTCCGCCGCCGCTCCTGTCCCTCCACCGGCGAACTTCTGGTCCGCCGAGTCCGACTCGCTCCCCGCCACCGACACGGTGTTTTCCGACAACTCCGTGACGGACCTCTCGGCGGAGCTCTCTGTTCCGGTGAGTCTCTAACGCCTCTCATTTGTCCGTCCACGTGTGCACTCGACACGTAAACCCTAAACGTGTTGCGTGTAACTTCATCAACCCCCATGATTTTGTTGATGTTTTTATTACATGTCTGTTACTCCGCGTAATGGGGTTGCGTGAATATTTGGTTCTTTTAGTTGTGCATCTTTGCTTCAGTTGTTGATGTCTTTTTGTTCGTTAGTGTTCTACTGTTGTGTTTTTTTGTTTTTAATAATCTAAAGTTATCTTTTAAAATATTGATAAATTTAAAGAGTCTAATATCTATGCATTAAAAAAAATTTACACTGTAAGTGTATATAGTATTCTTCTCAAATTATTTCAGACAATGGCTGTCCGAATTTTAAACAGTTTCATTATTTAAAATATCATATTAATCCATATTAAATATACTTATTTTTTCGTGAAATTTGTTAACTTAAATTTGATTAATGTGTTCCCATCATAACTTTTATTAAAAAAATTATTTATTAATTTTTAATTATTATATGGAGAACAATTATTTTATTTTTCTAAATTTAATAGGCATGCATAAATTTTTCATTGTAACCTATCAGAAATAATGACTTTTAAAAATTTTAATTACATTCTTTTGTATTTTTTCTTACTCCCTTAAAAAATATTAAATAAAAGATTAAAAAAATTTAATGCTTGAAAATATAAAATAAATTTAATGCTTATACATATTATATAAAAAATGTAGGTGGATATTTTAGGAAAATTTAGAATTATTTAAGTAATTATTGTAAAAAAATCAATGGCCATCTTAAAGACTTTTTGTATTTATTTATATTAAAGTCAATAAAATTATTGTATATCACACTTTATGATTAATTACAGTATATAAAAAATGTAATATGCTTTACAATAATATTCTCTCAAAATTAATATAAAGCTGTATATCAACATTTTCCTTTCTGAAATTCGGTTTTTTTAAAATAATTTAATCTGCACCGTCACAACTTAGACAGGGGTATTTTTGGGAATTTAGTGCGGCATAATTTTGGATTTGGGTTAGTACAAATTTCCAAAAAAACAATTAGACAAGGGGTAATTTGGTAATTTGGTAATTTGGTAAGGACACATGGTTCTGTCGGTGAGAAACAATGGGCACATCCTCCACTCCGTTGTGGGGTTGCGCTGCCTAAATTATTATGATTATCATTATTGAAGGTCACGTGCCTTGCCATGTGACGCCATAATGGCCATTTACAAGGGTCGTCACTCTAAGTAGTAACTTCACCAGGAACTGTGGTTTGGTCATGGTCAAAATCTGTTACCTTCATTAAACGTGTCTAGATATTTAGTTAAAGAATTAATTTTTAGGATAAATTAATGAAATTTTACTTGATATTCCACTCTTTTCATTGACTCTATTAACATAGACTATTTTTTTCTGATTTCTTATGCAATTATATAAATTAAGGGAAGTCAAAGTAACGTCAAAACGTTTAAATAAAGGAGTAAAAGTATTGTATCTATTAATATTTAAATTAGTGTTTTTAGGACACTCGACACTTGTTAGTAAAACCTTACAATAACAAAGCTTTTAGTTATAGGTCTTTTTAATGATTCTCAAAGACATTAGTCAAAGAATGAATAAAGAAAAAGTATTTAATGAAAATTAAGTTACTTAAGAAATACACCAGTAATATTTGTTTATAAACAGTTTTTACTAAGCTTTATAGTAGTATTTGTTAACATTCTTCTCTATGTATTGATTCATTAAGCTAAGCTCACCCTTTTATTATTCCATTTCAAGAGATTGCAATATTCACCAATGGGGTTTGTCTAAATTCTCTGCCATTTACTTTTTTGCTTAAATTGTCAATTTAGTAGCATCTCTGTTATCTCATTTGTATGAGAAATCTTTTTCTTCTTGGCTAGGGAATGTTAAACTTAAACTCTAACTATGTTCAATGTGTGTCCTTATTTCAGTATGAAGACATTATGCAATTGGAATGGCTGTCCAATTTTGTTGAGGACTCTTTCTCTGGTGGGAGCATGACCATGAAGAAAGAGGAGCCACAATGCACCACCACCAAGGAGGACATAGCTCCTGCCCAGTTCCAGACAGCAAGCCCAGTATCAGTCCTTGAAAGCAGCAGTTTCTGCTCTGGGGAGAAGGCTGGCACGGAGATTAACATCTCCGTGCCATGTGGACGCGCGCGCAGCAAGCGCCCGCGTCCTGCAACCTTCAACCCCAATCCAGTGATGCAGCTCATCTCCCCTGCATCCTCCACTGGTGAGAACACGCAGCACAACGCTGCCAACACCTCCAAGGCATCATCGGATTCCGAGAATTTCGCTGAGTCGGTGATCAAGGCTCCTAAGCAGGCCTCTGGGGAGCACAAGAAGAAAAAGAAGATCAAAGTGACGTTCCCATCAGGTCAAGAGCGGAATGCACCATCACAGGCAATTAGGAAATGCTTGCACTGTGAGATAACCAAGACACCACAGTGGAGGGCAGGGCCAATGGGGCCGAAAACACTCTGCAATGCTTGTGGCGTGCGCTACAAGTCAGGCCGGCTTTTCCCCGAATATCGCCCTGCAGCGAGTCCAACGTTTTGTGCGGCCATGCACTCCAACTCCCATAAGAAGGTCCTTGAAATGAGGAACAAGACAGGCACCAAATCTGGCTTTGCAACTGTTTCTGCTGCCTCACCAGAACTCATTCCAAACACTAACAGCAGCCTTACCCTTGAATATATGTGAAAGGGGGAAAGGAAGGATTCTAGTTGGAGAATTCTCTAATTCTCTTTCAAGTCCTCTCTTGAGTCATGTCTTATACAAGGTTTTGAATTGCATTCTACAAACTGCAATGTTAAAGGTTTTAGAGGTGTCTGCAGCTGCGTTGTGGTTGCGGTTGTGACTGCATCAGCCATATTTGTCCACAATTTTGATGGCAACCGCAAGTTAAAACCTTAGTCTTTGTGTTATTTCTTGTCTGTCATTTATTTTTCTCATTGGATTTTTGTACAGGGCTGGAATGGGGGGATAGGAGCAAAATAGAACATGATCATATTGTAGCTATATTTAGAACTGAAGAACAAGGGATAGAGATATGCAAGTCAAAGAGGGTAGAGTCACCAGAGTGTTAGCCATTTTAGGTCTAGTAATTGTAGCAGTACTCAGGAGGAGTCTTTGTTACTTTTCTTATTCTCATCATTTTTCATTTTTTTTTCTTTAATTTCTGTTTCTAAATATCCCTCCCTGTAGCAAATTCTTTTTGCTGTTCATTTGTAGCAAAACTTATGAGTTGATCAGGAAAGGAACTTTTGGAATTTGCCTTCTTCCTTTTAATGTTTTGTCTTGTGCATATCCTTTCCTAATATCTGCAAGCTACAATGAGGAAGTATATGCCAGTTATGATTTTGAGTAATACTGCAGTTTTTTTTTTAAGTATAAGAATATCTTGATCTATTCTAACTTTGGTATTGGATTCTTCCTAAGTTGTCCATATTGCAATATTGCTCTGTTTAGCAAACTGTGCAACGGACCAATTGTTGCAATATTGGCAGCAACACATGCCACTGTATCAATTAGTTCGCTGTGTGGAGATTAGTCTTTGACAGACGATATTAAAATTTCACAACGAATTTTGGCAATACCAAATATCAGGTATATTACTCTATAGGCACTAGACATATTACTTGAAAAGGAATAATATCACTATATTATTGAGTAAAGTTTTACGTTAGTCCCTAAAATACTGTTATTCACTTTAGTTTTTGATTTTACAGAAAAATTATTTTAATTCCTAAATCTAAATTTGTAAAATATTGTAAAATTTTATTCATTTTAGTCTTTAATGGAAATAAAAGAATGTAATGAAAAAGAAGATTAAAGTGAATAAATTTTTGTAAAGTTTTACAAAGTGAGAAACTAAATGAAAGTTTTATGAAGTCAAACACTAAATAGAATATGCTTACAATCTTAGGGAAAGTTTATTTGACTACATATTTGTAACTTTTACGAGTTAAGATGAAAATTTTATATTTTTAAGGATTAATATCTTTATTATACCTCCTAGTTATAGGTATGGAGTGATAATTATAGGTATTTTTTTACCTCAAAAATAGATTGATCTGGTAAAAGGAAGATTATAAAAAAAAAATCTTTTAGGAACAATTTCAAGAATTCGTTTGTTATGAAGTTTAAAAAGATTGCTAGTTTGGTGAAAATTTTCAGAAATTATTACTCATTACATAGATATGAGGTTAATCCAATGGCCAGAAAAAAAAAGAAAAAAAAATCTCAAAAAATTAAAAAAAAGTAGTTGTCTACTATAATGTAAATTACCTACATAAGAGAACAACCTACAAAACCTACCAGCAAAAAGAAATAGAAAGAGAAGCAGTGGGAGAAGAAATGATGATGATTATTGATAAAAAAGGCATCCATGCCTTGAAAGGTAAGACTAATGCTACTATATTAATCTAATTATGACATTGAGAGACTCTTTCTGAGGACTTGGCAACATGTCATGATCTCATTTCAACTTTACAACCGACAATTAAATTAAATGATAATTTGCTGTTAAACTCAATCCATTGCATCAATCATTTCAGCTACTTGAATTTTCTCCTGCTGATGGGAAATATTCTTTCAAAAAATGTCACACATCTCCCATGCTTTAAGTTATGCCTGATCATAACAACTTTGATAAAGACTTCACAAGGATATATACCTCTCCCCCTCCAACATCTTTTGTATTTTTGTGTAATCTGATTACTCTAAACTGGCCCTGCTATTACTATATATATGTAAGAGTTGGGTCAATTTTGTCACCAACCTCTTGTGCCTACTATTACTGTTACTATTCCAATGTATTTTCTTTTTTCTAGTCATCTCTATCAAAGTAGGGTACGTATGAAAGGAGTGCAAGTAATAACTTCTTCCGTCTCTAAGGATAGAAAAATGCGTCCATAATTATCGATCAATTGAGGTGACTTATTTAATAACATATCCTCAACTTGTAGGAAAGGATATGGATTCTTTTACTAGAATACATTTTTGAGAAGAGGTGAAAATTTTAAGTATATCTAAGCCAAATAATCTTATAGACAGCTTAAATAACTTAAACTTGCACACAGATATTTCAGGTCTCACTTAAGAATTAAATATTCAAAATATAGTAGTTATAAAAAATTTATTCATTTATAAAAAAAAATGTAAGAGGAATAAAAGTGAGGAGATTGAATTATATATATTATTAGTATATAAATTATGTTTACACAAATATTTAATAAAAAGTCAATTAATGTTATTAGATATTTTTAAAAATATTTTGCTCAAAAAATATATAGTTATAGTAAAAATTAAAACGCCCAAGAGAACTTTTCTCTGGCCCTAAACTGCGTTTCTAATTGTACACAAATAGGCTATAACAAAAACAGCCCTCCTCACAAACAGAACAATTGCCAAAAGTCAAAATCCTTTTTTTATAAATTGAAAGGGTGAGAAATGAATGTATCATCACTTAGTGTATGCTTGAATATTATCTTTTTTTATGGAATTTGATTTTTTTTGTCTAATTGTTTAACATTAATCTAACACTCATTATTTTATGTTTTTACATTAGAAAGTGTAAATCCTCATGCCAATCAAATAGATTTCAAGACACTCTTACATATTACACATGAAAGCTTATCCCATGCAATGTTGTATCAAACAAACTACTACCTCATTTCCTATATATAAGAAATAAATAATTAAATTATCAACACCAATAAAAATAATTAAATAAGTTACTTTCAATTAATTACAGTACAAATTAAATTTTCATTCCAAAAGTACCCTTAACATTAAATATATTAAGTGGTGATTATATTTAATGAAAATATTCTTAATTTTATGAACAAAACTTTTCAGGAATAAATATTCTATTTTTTAAAATGCTAATACTACCAAAATTTCTCAAAATAAGATTTCCCTCCTAAATAACAATTATACAAATTTGCAAAACTAATGCAAATCATGATTTTCCACCAAAAATTAAAAATCCATTGGTCTGAAAAATTGAAATATGACTCTACAATTCTTTTAGTAGTTGCACTAAATAAATAATGTAGACCTCACCGAAAAAAGAAAACACACTTCACAAAAAATGCTAATGCAAATAGATTTGAACATTGCACGTGAGAAAAATGAGGAACCATTGACAGTATTGTTTGTGCTTCAAGAAGTTGAGGAAGCAATAGGGACAAGGGGGAACATGAGGAAGTTGAAGAAATATTCACCCCGGATGAAGTTGATGAAGCTTTAAAACACAAGGAAGTTGAGGAGGAGCTAGCACCGGCTTTGACAACAAGTGAAGCTCAATATATGATAAATATTGACTTTGTTTACTTGTTTATATTTTGTCCAAATTCAATTAGTATAGCCATATGTTATTTGATATTTCAAATTCCATCATTGTCACATTTTAAGTAGGGTTTGTGGAGAAGAGGGCACGCCCTCACAGGTGAGCTAGGGATTTAAAAAGTGGCGCGGTGACAATTTTATAATTAAAGGGAATAAAAATTACGATGATTTTATGAAAAACTGTTATAATTTTTATTTCATCTAATTATAAAATTATCATCACGACATATTTTAAGATGATTTATCGTAATTGTCTTAGAATGTGCGTCATACAAAACAAATTTTTTAATAGTGTAATGAGCATTTTTATGGTCTTTACTAAGGTGGATCACATTTGGGTTGGATCTTCAAGTGGTTATTGGGTTTCAATTGGATGTGAGGGTGTAGTCCTTTTTACAATTTGAGGGTGAGAAATGAATAAAGGTCAGTTTGTTTAATATTAAAAAAAAATATTTTTAAATAAGTTTTTTTAAGAAAATATAGATAGAATTTGTTTATTTTATTTAAAAAAAGTGCTTGTAAAAAAATTTAAACAAACAGACCCTAAATCATACCGAATATGTGTTTGAATATTAGTTTTGTTTTAATTAAACTCACATTCAGAAGTCAATTAAAATCTCTCATTACTTTTATGCTTGTGTATGATTGGAAAGTGTTAATTCTGAGTTCAATGCCAATCAAATATGTTTTCAAACACACTGTAGTTTAATCGTAAATATTGATTTCACTTATGTAACAGTTGAATAATGTGATATAGTTTAATAGTATTTTTTTATTAAATATTACTTAAATAAAATATTTATAAATATATTATTGGATAGTTAGGGACCGTTTGACAGGGGGAAAATTTATGTCCGAACATCATGAATCTTAGAAATCATAGAAGGAATAAAATTTGTTTGATTAGTTATTGAAAATCATTAGATAAATTTCTTTAGAATCGAAGAGTTATGCATATTTTTATCGATTATTTTAATTATATATCATAATATATAATTTAATAAAACATTTTAGTTTAATAAAAGAAAAAGTAAACTCTGAAAAGTAAAATTCTCACTTCTCTCATGAAAATGTTTTTGTAAAAAAATATTAAAAAACACTCCTAAAAAATATTATTATCTGGGAATGTTATTTATTTAAAATGCATACCAAACGTGAGAAATTAAATTTTTTAACCTATAATTCCTAAAAAATGAAAAACTTATCTCCTATCGAACATCCTTTAAAATTTTCATTTGCATGGTACATGAAAAATTATGAGGAAAATTCTCAAGTACTTTTTAAGTTATTAAAATTGTATAGACTTAATATTACACAAGTTTCTTGTACATCGTATGGGTATTTTAAATTTACTATTCATGATAATGCCTTTTCTATTTGATAAAAATATTTAGTAATTAAATACTATAATAATTTATTTTAAGGACAAACGAACAAAGATATTTAAAAGATAAAGTTTTGTCTTAAAAAAAATGAAGTACGCGCGATTTAGATTTAAACTTTAATAAATATATGACCTATTATTTATACATGTTAAGCAAAAATATTATTGCATATATTTCATTATATTTTTACATGTTAAGCAAATACTTTGGATGCAAAAATTATTTATAATCATCACTCTTTATCTTTTCTAATATAATTTGTTTACTACATTTTGTTGCTCATTTTAGTCCATATAAATTTTTAAAATTTAATAAATGATTCTTATCATCATTTACTAATGAGGTAACATACATCTAAATATGTCACAAAACATATCATTTCATAATAGTTACTATGTGACATATTTAGATGTTTTTCATATTATTATTAAGTGATAATAGAGACTATTTTTTAAAAAAAAATTATGAAGACTAAAACCAATAAAAATAATTGGTGGCCTAAAACCAAATTTAGTTATATTCGCATAGATTAAAAACATATGGTTAAAATACAACTTTGGTCTTCTTATTTTATATAATTTATCATTTTGATTCCTCGATTTTAAAATAAAAACATTTACTCCCTGATTTTTGAAATATAATAATTTTAGTTCAATATTTAATTTTACATATGTTTTATTTTAAAATGGGAGGCCAAAAATACAAGTTGGCCAAACACATATTTATGCCTAATCATTATCTATAAAAATATGGTTAATTAGTCTACCTTTATAAGAGAGTTAGGTTACAAGAAAGTAGAGTACCAAATAGCAATGTGGCCGCCTAAAACAATACTCAAACTCTAGTCTGTGTGTTTATAAGAACTAGAATATAACTTAAATAAAAGCATACCTCTCACTAATGCAATTACCACCTTATATTGATGTCATCTGACATCATTGGCTCCAAGATCAATGATCATTCGCATAATGTAATCTAAAATGTTACAATTAATTTTGCAAGCAATTTTTCTTTGGTCTGTATATATACACATTCCAATAATAAACAGCCTCCCTCTTAACACTTCCTTTTTTTTTTTTTATAATAGATAGTGTTATAGAGTAAGTATTACTTTCTCCTAAGTACAATGTCTAATTAGAAGCTGGTGAGCTTTTGAGAAGTTTCATCATGAAGTTGAATCTGATATCTGGTGAGGTTCTTGGCTGAGACCACTTTGCTCCTTCTGGAACCATGATACATTTGTAACCTTGTCCTTTGTATAACATTGTGGCCACAAGATTAGCCCCAACTTCTGGCATGAGACTCTGCCTTTGCTATCAATTTCTTAGCTATCCCCTTCCTCTGAAAATTTTCCCGGACCGCCACATTTGATATGTATGCAATTCCAGTCCTACAACACAAATAATTTGTTCTACAGTCATCAATAAGGATTCACATGGTAAAACCATAATCTGTTTTGAAGGGTAATGGATGGTTCAAAAGCTTTATAAGACAATAATCTAGGTGGGAAAAAATATTTTTTAGCATATCTAAAGGCAAATGCATTCTTACCAATGCAATCAATGTCAACAGATTAGAATTTCCAATTTAACAAAATGAAAGGTACAGTTTAACCAAGAAGAAACTGTGCATGTGTGATGAAAGATTCTGTGTAATTAGTAACATAAATGACATATATGCTGTGTTCTATAGAGGGAAATCATCCAGTGATAACTTTTAAGACAATAAAAGTGGGCAAATGTATACAAGGTCTAGATGTAACGGTTATAAATTTGAGACTTCAAAATCGGACAAGCTAATTATAGCTGCAGGTGTAACTTTCTTGAAAACATTTTCTGCATTTTTTGGTGTTGGTTTAAATATTACAATTCGAAAATCTTTTCTTATGCTTGATGCAGAAAAACATTTTGCAGATAATACATTTCCAATATTTGATGAAACAGTAAATAAATAATGTGTTTTCTATTGACCATATGCATTGGGGTCATATCATATCACAGGAAAGATACCAATCTTTCATTCGATGCATTCATTCTAAAATATGCATTCTTAATTGAGGTGGAAGGAAAGCCTACTAAAATGATATGTGCCCTGATTCCTGTGAGGAGTTCACTCAGCAATACAAAAAAAAAAGAGATGTTTGCTCTGAAACTTTGCACAAAACGTGACTTCCTATGGCTGCTGTATAGGCCATATGTCATACCTGCTTAAAAGTTAGGTAAATAACATGTAGCATAAGTTCATAAGAGTTCTCTCCCCTAAAAATTTTTGTGCCTCTTCAGGGGACAACAGCTCTCTGCCCTTCCTATAGAAGTCATTTTAGGACACCAATTTATCAGAAGATTTATATATGAAATGCGCCACGGTTTGTAGATGGATTCAAGACATGGTGAGGTACTTCTGTGAATGACAAACTAATAAAGCAAAATTTTCTGCTTAAAGTTTGAGATCTGAGCATTATACACCAAGGAAAAAGTGGACAATCAAGTTTGAGATCTGAGCATTATACACCAAGGAAAAAGAGGATGATGCAACCCATGTCACATTGAAGCTTATAATGATGAAATGCATTATCTATTACTTCATGGCCAAACTATGAAGCAATGCACCAGTAATCATTTCAAATTTGAAATTTTGTATGATGAGGTAATAATTTTATCAGCCAAGGTACAAACATAATATGAACAATTTCTTTGGAAATCAGTTTCTTAAAGAAGATGGTGAAGCATGAATCCACACTTACACAAGTCAAAAAGTGGCAATATTATAATATCTTTGGGCCTTAAGACGTATATAACTCCTTAAGCTCCAAAAGTATGTGCTGCACTCATAACCCCTTTCTTGGTAGAAAGTCTGCATTATTGTCTACTGTTAATATACCAGCCACATAGCCTTTGTTGAGGTTGAATTTCCCATCAAAACCACCCATCTTGAGACCCCCACTTCCAAATGAAAAGGACTCATCAAGTGAGCTGTCAATAACAGCCACCAAAACAGATTCTTCTGCAATCTCTTGGCCTAAAGAATCCGGCTAACATAGCCACCACCAATCTGTCTATCCTCAGCACAAAATCTAATGGGAAGGAATATTCAGGGAAGAAGCACTTGCAGTGAGTCTCTGCCACTCCCCCAGTAGTCCTCCAACCTTGCCTCACGGACAATAATTTCGGGGGACACTGTTGGGAACAAATCAATAACTTGACTAGCCCTGCAAATTCCAGAATTCAAACTCCAGAGTTTTATCTCCAGTAAAGTTGACATCTCTGAGTGTATTAAGTGGAAAGCATGCATGCCCAGAATGCTTTGTATCAGGTGAAATCAAAACCTATGAAGTGAAAATGAAACTGCATAATGTAATGTGAGTATGTGACTATACCTGTATATGATTCTCCACATTGTTTACAATGGTGAACTTAAAAAAGGGTTTGAATAAGATCAATTGAATGAAGGGTGTTTCCCAATCTTTTACAAAATGACAACCATTCCCTGGAAAAACTATTACATGGTTCCAAACTAACATAGTCCAAGTTAATCTCCATATGACACATAATGTTAATTATCTCTTCCTCATAAATTGCAAAATTCGACTACAAGTCACGAAAATTGGTCAGAAATTCAGAATCATGTATACATGATAGTCCTAGACTATACTATATAATAATTTCTCCATTTGAGGCTAAAAATAGCAGCAATTCGGCTAATAAGTAATTGATTTCAAAAGGCCTATCTTTAATCCACTTCATCATTTTCTAACAATTAAAGGCTTATACACAGATGTGCTAAGACAACAAATCCAACAACCAATACCACTGAGTTACTTGAAGGTTGAAAATTGTTCAACACCAATAAAAGAGAACTTAAAACAAAGCACAACCCAGCAATGCAATGAAGCCTGGGCTGCAGGTAATTCATCAAAGGAAGGTGAAAGCTTGGATGGGAAAGAGGTTGGTTTCTTAAAACTGGCATTGAAAGGTGAGACTTTGGCAAGAGTTGAGGATACCGAGGTATCCAAAGGAATAATTGACAGCATTTCGTGGAGGGTCTCTCTGTCTCTTGTTCAGCTCTGTCTTCATTGGAAAGATCCCAATATTCTGTTTGTGTTTAGTATAGGGGAGAGTGAGTTACATGACATGACAAAAGAGTAAAAACAGACCAAGATGAATGAGAAAATAGGATGAATGGTTGTTTGTTTGACGTGAGGAAATGTTTTATTTTTGTTATTACATAAAAGAAATTAAGAAAAAATTAGAGATATAATATTGATTGTGTGATAAGAAAGAAAAGAGAAATATGAGAGGTTTAATTTTGCGTGCTAACAAACTAATACTTAATGTTTCCTGATAAAAAAAACTTATAAGAATGTCAATATGTAGTTTCTTTTCTTCTAAAACTTTATATTGAAAATAGTATAATATTTTTTAGGGTTTAAATCTTTTCTGTTAAGTTATTCTTAAGACTCCTTTAATTTATAAATAAAATAATAATAAAAATTTTATTGAAAAAAGAAGAAGAAATAAAATCAGCAAGCACATTTGTTTTGTGACCATGTTTTTTATACAGAGTATTGTCAACTTTATCTCCACGGAAAACTTTGCTAACTAATTTTAGTGGAGTTTTTTTCTTCCAACTATATTTTTTTTTATCTATAAAACTTGAACTCAAAATCTTACTTAAGGTTGTCAAGTCTTATATCACTTAAACTAACGACTTATTAATCATCAAGTACATGAATCAATTGGGGTTAAGTTGTTCCAATTTAACAAACAGGTCTCAAACTCAAGTCCTAGTGTGGTCTAGACCAAAAAAAATTTTTGGGGGGTGGAGGAAAAGAAAGGGTAAATACCAATTTTGCTCAATGAAAGTGTCAAGCGCTCACAATTTGGTATTTGAAAGATGAGAAATTCAAATTTAGCTCCTCGATGTGCAAAACGTACAACAAATTCATCATGTCGTCAATTTTTTTCTATTAACGTTAATGATTTTGCCTATGTGACAACCCATGTGTATAGATAAAATATCACGTCATTGATTAATAATGTACTCGACTAATATGTTGACTAATATGTTAGTATATTTATCATGGACTAAATTGTCAATACTAAAAGTTTTATTTTTCTTTCTTTTATAACAAGATTTGACAAATTAATCCTGTAACATTACAACTTACTATCAATGTAGTCTTTCAAAGATACAATTTATTGACAAATTAATCCACCAACTATAAAACACTTAATTAAATAATGTTAGACACAACACACTCACATACAAATTGAAATTCCTAGTAGTAAACATGAAGCTCAACCCTAGTTGTCATTAATCTAGCCTTTTCAAAGCCCTAAACATCTTCCTTTCATTTATGTTTAGACCATAGCCTTTTTTTTTATATGTGTCTCAACATGAATTAAACTTGGATGAACTCTTAACTTATTAACCAATTTTTATGCAACCCATTTCATAATTGTTTTTGTTTTTTAAGACCTCATCACAACTATGCTCATCCGCAAAGGTTTTAATTTTAAATCATTTTATAACTTTGGTCCATGCACAATAACTCTTATAAGGGTGTTCATAATGTGATTTGGCTTGATTTTTAGATAAAAAAATAATTTTAATCAAACAAAATAAATATACAATTCAATTTAAATATCATTGTTTTTAATCTATTATCATAATATTAATTCTATTGACGAAAATTATGTAATTATTATACTATATTATTTTAAAAATAAATTTATTTTTCATTAAAATTTGTTTAACATATTAGAAATTATTACTTTTTACTTTTATTTGGCACTGTTAAAAAATAATATTAACAACTTTTTTTTAACATAATAATAAATTATACATCATTTGATATTTAACATTAATGTTAAGAATATTGTTACATTTTTTTATCAAATAAAAATATAATATACACCTTGATTATAAAGTAAAGGAATGTAATAAGTTATTTAATACTTATCATTAAATACCACAACAAAAATCATATATTAAAAACTTATTATGAAAAGAAGCACACTATAAATCACATACTTTAATCATTAACAATTTAAAACAATATCATCTACATAATGCAAATCATATATTAATAAAATTAATATAATTATAATATGCAGTTTGGTTCAATTTTTATAACTAATTGAAAATCAAACCAAACAGCAAATAGTATGCGATTTTTTAAGTTTTTTATCTTTGCAATTTTAGATTTAATTAATTTTTTGGGATTGATTTAGCGATTTACGAACGATTTGATTCGGTTTAATCTGAACACCTCAAAAATCTCATAAATATTATTTTTGTTTGCAAGTTGCTCTACCTCATGATCATTTTGAAGCTATTTAATATCACCATGAAATATGGTGTAGTCTCTTATAACATTAATAAAATTTTATTTAAACCTCCAAGTAGAGATATCTAAAATGGTTTTTTATATTGTATTGAACTTCTTGTTTGATAGTCATGATTTGAGTTTGCATAAAAGTGTATTATGTTGGAGATTATATAATTAAGTATTTTATTGTTTGTGGATTAGCTTGTCAGTTAATTATATCTTTAAAGGATAAGAATGATAATAACTGGTAATCGTAATTTGTAGAAAGTAATTTGTTACCATTTTTTTTAATAAAGGGAGAGTGCTCTAATAAAAAAAATAAAACATTTAATATTTTAACAATTTAATCTATCATAAACATAATAACGTGTTAATCCAATATAATCAATAACACCTAACATCTATCCATACACATGTACTACCAAGCAAGGGGTCACATGCCACCTAAGTTCGAATTTCATATTTTCCAGGAATCAAATTGTTAGTGATTGATATTTTTAGTGGTCAAAATGAATATTTAAAATAAAAATAAAAATAAAAGTGAAAAGGAAAGCATGAGATAGATAATAGAGGAAACAACGTGAGAGTTCCACAGGAGTAAAGTAAAAGCTTTTGTAGATTCAGAAACCCTCACTTGTTGTTGGTGTGGTTGTGTTTTTGCATGCTTCGGACATGTCGATGGCGATGGTCCACCCTTCGGTTCACCCAATCGAAGCCCCACCCATGACTGAGCATGCAATTGCAATTGCAATGCCCAGACACACTCTGAAGGATACGCAGGGCATGCCCGGCACCCTCGGTGGCTTCCTCTTGCGCTTCGCCCAGTTCTCTTTCGCCCTCGTTTCCCTCTCCGTCATGGCTACCACCTCCGATTTCCCTTCTGTCACTGCCTTCCGGTATTCATTAATTCCCCCCTTTCCTTATTTTCTGTTTAATCGTGCTTATTTTTAATTGGGTTTGTGGTAATTGTTGATTTGGGCTTGTTTTTTGTGTTCAAAATCAGCACCCCAGATTTTATTTTTTTTCAAGTGGGTTTTATCAAGGGAGCAATGAAATGAACTCTTGTACATTCACCATATTTAGAAAGAATTGATTTCTTAAAATAGTTGGGGCCTTGGTGGGCATTTTATTGTCTCAGGTTCGTACTAATAAATTCATCTAACAAGTTTGAGAATTGTTTTAGGTAGTTACTAGTCGTTATTTCGAAGATACTTTAGTGATAAAAATGGTTAAAACTAGTGCTTATTTCGCATTATATTTTATTTAACAACTTACTAATATAACAACAAAAGTAAATGAGGTTGGTTGGCTGAATGAATCACATAACGCCATTTGATTCAGTTAAAGACCAAATCTTCTGAGATATTATTATTCACATGAGATTCTTCTTAACAACTTCCTCATATGTCTTTTTTGTCTCTCTCTCTCCCCAGTTCTTAGACTAAAAACCATGCAATTTATTCTTATTCTTGTTACCGGTGTACTTTTTTGTATACATGTCCAAACCACTTTAATCAGTTTTCTGTCATTTTTTCCTCAATTGGTGTCACACCAATATTTCCTTGTCTTTAGCAACTTACTAGGAACCGAAAATTCAGTCTTGATAAAATGGGTGGGAAACCTAGGCTTTTACCAAAATCACTCATGGAACCCCTTTCAAATTTATTTCCTTTTATGTTTTGTATCTTTTTCTCTTAAATAGTCCAAAGTTACTGCTGATTTCTGAATGGGCATTCAGGAAATGATAAGATTATGATGGAATAAATTTGAGAGGAAGTTGGAGTAGCATTTAGTGAGGTGGGGGAATATAAAGTAAATAGTAATACACTTAAGGTGGTTTGGTCATGCAAGGAGAAGATCTACTGAGAGGCCCCAGTGAGAAAAGTGGATCAAATGGAATGTAGTCCAATTAAAAGAGGGAGAGGGAAACTGAAGAAAACTTTAGGAGAAACCATTTCAAAGACCTTGATCTAAATAGACTTTATAAAAATCTGATTTTCAACGAAACATAATGGCATTGTTGGATACTTGTAAGTTGTAACCAACCTCACTTGGTGACATAAGGCTCAGTTGTGGTTTTAAGTGGAATTCTGTTTATTGGAATCTCCTTATATTTAGTGCTATATTTAGTATTTACTTGGGCTAGAAGCCTACAAATTTTATGCCATCTGAAGATCCAGTTGGTGATCTGTTCAAGCCTTTGCCTCTCTAATCTATTTGGGAGTTATAAATTGTCTCAGAAGAATATGCACACTGTATGAATCAATTAGGCTTGGAATGGAAATGAGATTTGAGAGCATTCAAAGGCTCCATTATATGTACTGTAGGAAGTCATATTCCAAATAGTGGGCCACTCCACTTCCTTAAATTTGTGTATCTCTACTGTAATGTTTGCAAAGGTGATCAGTTCATTAGGATTCGATTAGGTCTCCATTCGCATAGTCTTCATTTTCAACACAGCATAACAAGTTTTGTTATATTTCTTGTACCAGCTACCTTGTTGCTGCTGTCAGCCTGCAAAGCTTGTGGAGCCTCTCTTTGGGAGTTGCTGATATGTATGCCATTTTAGTAAGGCGTGGCTACAGAAATGTGAGAATTGTCCGCTTATTCTCTATCGGTGATGGGGTAAGACAATGCTAGAAAACTTTGTGTACTTTTAATTAATCTTGTAAAATTGGTGTTATCCTCACATTGTCCTGAACACTCTGACACAGAAACTGTCTGAGTATATTCACTATCCAAGAAAGTTGTAACAATGGTAGCAGTAAAGGCAGTGAAAAAGTTGTCTTGTTCATTAGAAATATAACCATGTACAAGATGGTTGTCTGTCTCCAACCAGAGACAATCATCATTTTAAGGAAATACGCATGTAAAACTGTACCTGACCATCAGATTAATACGTTTTGCGAAAGACTATTAACACTGTACATTAGGAAAATGCATTTTAGCTATGGAACTGATTAAGTGGGATGATGCAAAAGTCAATGTTTTCAGCTACCCTATTATTGGGAATATAGTTTGTTCGTTCATTTGTTACAATAATGCGTATACTGTACTATAAAGAATAAAAATAATGCAGAGGTACTCATATGGTGTTTTCTTATAATTTATTTTTCTATGAAACTAAGTTTTTTCCTGTGAATTCTGGTGCAGATTACTTCAACACTTACATTTTCTGCAGCCTGTGCTTCTGCTGGTATTACAGTCCTCATTGGCAATGATTTGAATGATTGTGCACAGAACCATTGCAGCAGGTTTGAGACAGCAACAGCAATGGCGTTTATGAGTTGGTTTGCTGCTTCGCCCTCATTTATTTTAAATTTCTGGACGCTGGCCTCCAAATAGAAGCAGCAAGAAAGGGTTTTAGCTATGTATGTCATGTAACTTTGAGGATTGATGGCCCTGATTGTTGCAAATCTTAACCATGGGCTTTTTTGATCCTTTGAAATATTGCTGCTCTTCAATTCAAGGCATGAGCTTTAAACTTTTAGTTGTGAGGTTTATAATTTCTCAAACGATGATATGGTAACTTTCCAAGTACATGTCTACATGGCACAATATAAAGTTTATGCTGGTGTGAATGAGTTTGCACAAGTATAGCACCCAGAAATGAGTTTTGAAGTAGATTAATCAACTTGATTTCTAGAGTAATAAACTTCTAAAATTCTAGGAGCTGGAGTCGTGACATTGACAACCATGTTCAAGAAGTAATAAGTTATAGCCTCAAACAGTAATGCATAGAGGCTAAAAAGGCCTAGAGTTGTTAATCATTGGGTTCGGACTAATGGAGTCTGCAGAGTAAAAGAAGTAATAAGTTATAGCTTCTGCGTAATTCGATAAATTTGAAGTGATTTTATTAGTATACGTGTGCATTAACGCATGTTCAAATATATATAATGTAATTATGTAAATTTATTATCTCTCAGATATGATTTTTTTAATAGGCAAAATAAATTAATTGAGGGTACCAGAAATACAAAAAACAGGATACAACCAAATAACAATTTCAAACTGTCCCTCAACCCCACGGTTATCCAGTATTTACAACCTCTCAGATATGATATTACATAGTTACTTATACCAAAATTTAACGTATTTGTGATAGATCCAATTCAAATTATATTTTATATATTTTTTTGTAATTTTTTAATCATGGCATAATTTATATATTAAAAGGGATTTGTTAACTTATAGTCATTTGTGTTTTAGTTAAAAATGTAGCAGCAAGTTATACTCATAGATTATCTTAAAATGTTTTTGGTGTAACTATGTTTTGGTTCTTGCTAAATAATTAAATTTTTATTTTGGTTTATAATAATTTTTTATTTCAAATCAAATTTTTTATTGTTTGTTTCCAAATTTGTTTATATAGCACTTCGGAAAGTAATTTAGATAGTGTTTGAGGGATTAAAAACAATAAAATTAACAGGGACAAAAAAGTGTAAGAAAAATTATTGGAGACCAAAATAAAAATTCTGTCATTTATTAAAGAAAAAAAAATATTTAAGCATAAAATAAATATTTATCCTTCATAAGTTTGAATTGCTAATAGCACAAAAATAATAAACTTATTGGTTTTAAAACGAAGACATTTGTATAAATAAAAAAATTAAGGGTAAAAATTAAAAAAAAATTGTTTAAAGGTATAATTACTTTTTTATTTTCTAATTTGTTTTTTAGATTTAATTTGGTCCTTTTATTGTTTAAAGATTCAATTAGCTCGTGTATTTTTTTAAAAAATAATTCAATTCAACTAGGTCCTTTACTTTTAAAAAAATTCAATTAGATATTTTGTTTTTTATAAATTGGATTCAATTTGATCTCATTTAAAACTAAGAGAATGTATTTAATTAGGATTTTAATTTTTTTTATAAAAAAAATCTTGTGAAATTCAATCAAAACTTTTAAAGAATAAAAATAAGTCTTTTCATATTTAATCAAAATTATTAAGATTTTTAAAAAAAATACAATAAAATTTGTTGATATTCTATTAAGACTTATAAAAAGTTTCTTGGTATTTAAAAGTCCACAAATTTCAATATTTTTTTTTTCTAGAATAGATTACGATGGCTTTTATGAAATTTGTTTGGTAAAAAATATAAATACCACATCTATTAACTAATCTCATCCAAAGTTTGAGATTTTCCAGACTTTTTTCTTTTTTGACCGGATTCCTCCTCTTTTTCTTTCTCCCTCATTTTCCTTGCCCATATCTCTCAAATTCAGCTCTTATTATTCTTTAAATTTTTTGGAGCAAATGCAAGAAAAATGTGACCAAACAAAATCCAACTAAAAAAAGATCATTCCTATACTTTCAAAATTATCAGTCATGAACAATACGAAATGATGATTACCTGCATCTTATCGGTCAACAAAAAAAATTTAAGAGTAAAAATTCGAAGAAAAAAATCAATTTTCAAAGGTATAATTACATTTTGTATTTTCTAATTTATTTTTAAAATTTAATTTGATCCTTTTATTATTTAAAGATTCAATTAGGTCATGTATTTTTTTTAAATAATTCAATTCAATTAGGTCTTTTATTTTTAAAAAAATATTTAATTAAGTCTTTTATTTTTTAAATGAATTTAATTTGATATCATTTAAAACTAATTTGTCTTATTCTTTAAAATTTTTGGAATAAATGGAAGAAAATTGTGACCAAATTAAATCATCTAAAAAAAGAATAGTGTTATACTTTACAAAATTATCAGTCATGAACAGTACCAAATGGTGATTACTGACATCTTATTGGTTAACAATTAAATAAAAAAGAAATAAGATAAAATATATTTGATGGAATTAATGGGATAGCCTTTGATTTCACAATTCGTGTTTTTCGTGCAAAATAGTTTTGGTATTTAAAAGTAAAAATTGAATCATTTTAAAAAAAAATACATAAATTATATAATTGGTCTATTAATTATAATTAAAAATTTAATTGGATTTCTTAATTATTAAAAAAATTTAATTAAATTCTTTAATTATTAAAAACAGTAAAATCTATCCTTTTTTGTCCGTTTCATTAGGTTGATCGATAAAAATAAATATTTTTATATCTATTGTTGATACGATCGATGTAAAATATTAAATTTTAGATCAATTTTTCCAAAGCAACCAATATAAAGACAACGACATTTTACATGATTTGTGAATACAATAGATATAAAATGATAATTTTACATCATGTAAAAATGTCTTTTAAAAAAACTTTTATTAATGAGACTAATGGAGTTGATAAAATGGATAATTGTATTGTTTAAATCAATAAAAATGATTTAATTGAACTTTTTAATAAGGCTTAAATATGTTTTTGGTTCTTACAAGTTAATATTTTTTTATTTTTGATCCTCGTAAATTTATTTTTTTAATTTCAGTTCAAGAAAGTTTGTGTATTTTCTATTTTGATTCTTGTAAGACGTTTTTCTTATTTTTAGTCTGTAAATTTGTATTTATTTATCAATTTTGGTCACTCTAAGCGTAAACTTACGATGATTATAAATGAAAAATTAGAATCTTATAGGGACCAAAGTTAAAAAAATGTAAATTTATTGAAACTAAAACTGAATAAAATATCTTATAAGAACCAAAATTAAAAAAAAAACTTACAAAGACCAAAACTAAAAAAAAAGTAACCCACGGGAACTAAAACTATATATAAGTCTTTTAATAATTGAGTTATCAAAATGAACTTTTTGATAACTAAGGTATCAATTAAAAAGTTTAATTATATAATTGATCCCTTAATTATAACTAAAAATTCAATTGATCTATCAATTATTAAAAAAGTTCAATAAAGTCATCTAATTATTCAAAATACTACAACTATATGGTTTTGTCACTTCTGTTAGTTTAATGGATGAAAATATACTTTTTTATATTTATTGCTAATACAACTAATGTAAAACAAAAAAAATTTATATCGATTTTTCCAAGTCAACTATTGTAAAAATGATAACATTTTACATGGTTTGTTAACATAACATATGTAAAAAGACAATTTTATATCATGTAAAAATATCTATTTACAAAAATTTTATCAATCAAACTAAGATAACTAGTAAAAAAACATAATTATAATATTTTAATCACTTAAAAAATCTAATTAAATTTTTAATAATTAAGTACCTGTTGAACTTTTTAATAATTAAGTGAATCAATTAAACTTTTAATTATAAGTAAAAAAACCAATTATATAATTAAGCCATAAGAAAACACAAAATATAGTTTAACCTTTAAATAATAGAATGATGAAATTGAATTAAAAAATAAATTAGAATAATTAAACCTTCTTTATATAAGAAGAACAGAAAGATGACGGGTCCCACTGTGTAACCTTTAAATAATAGATCCGATCCGGTTCGGAGAACAACCGAACGAGGTTTTCTTTCTTTCTGCCGCTCAAATACGGAGAGAGAGAAATTGTTGAAGAAGCTTTTCTACTTCGAGCATTTTTATTATTTAATTTTGTTTGGTTTTAGGGTTTGAGAATCAGCACTGTGTCACGATGTCCAATCATCACCGTTCTTCCTCTAAGAACGGCCTTCCACCTCAAGAACTCCTTGACGATCTCTGCAGGTCTCTCTTTTTTCTTTTTATTTTCTCGCTTCTCTGTTTTGTTTCCCAGAAAAATATGTAGGAAATTAGGGCAGTGAAAGTTACGGAGCCTTATAGCTTCTTCTGTGTTTTTTTTTTATATTTTTTATTTATTTAACCCTTGAATTGTTCTAATTTTCTGTTTTTTTTTTTATCCACAGTAGAAATATTATACTTTATGCCTCTAATTAAAATTACTGTCTTACATAAAGAATTGATAGTGCTGTAAGCTGCTGACTGTGGATGAAACTTTTTTTAATTATTATTATTGTTCTTGTTGTTTATGTCTTCAATTGGATTTTGGGTTGTAAGAATATGAGTATGGTTGTAAATTAAGCTTCAAGCAGTAGATTGTGGCTTCTTTTCTGTTGCTGAATGAGTAAATTATTCTTACTTGCTACACTGCAATACAATTTTTTTTGAAAGAGAAAGTTCTGCTGGATATTTGTCTTATGAACTTTAAATCGGTCACTTTTGCAACTGCTTAATCATGGATTACTCACTATCAGCATAATGAGCGTTTTTTTTTGCTATATAACCGTTCATTTTTTTTAATAATGGTGAAGATCTTTGAAATGATTTGTCATAGATAATGATATATAGTAATGTTGTCCTCCGACTCTGTAACACTAAATTCATTTGCATTGACATTCTTCCCTTTATTTTGTCGAGTATAAGTGTCCTCCTATGTTTATTTTGTTATGAAAACCCTGTTCATGTTGTTATATTGCAGCCGATTTGTGCTAAATGTGCCAAAGGAAGATCTTCAGTCATTTGAAAGGATCTTGTTTCTTGTGGAGAATGCACATTGGTTTTATGAAGATAATTCCGTAGAAAATAATCCATCTCTGAAGTCATTAAATCTGAAGGAGTTCACTTCTTTATGTATCCTTACTATAGCTGTTTTTGTTTTCAGTCTTTCTGTTTACAATAGCTGAATATTATCTTTTCATTCTTATTCCTTTTGACTAATAATTTATGAACAATTCATGCACTGGTTTGTTTCATACTTTTCATTAAAAAGGGAACATGGTAAGCTATTTTCTTTGCTTTTGAACTTGGCGGTGAAAATGTGAGATGAATGAACGTGAGGGGAGGATATGGATTGTCCATAGAAATTTATTCCTACAACAACCACCAAGCCTTTTTTTGCTAGGTAGGATCTGGGTGGACGAAACAATGCAATAATGTTTTGTTGTGAATCACGTCTATTCCAAACTAAGAATTTCAAAACCTTTAATTTGGTATTAAAAAAAATTGTTGCTTCACAAGATTTAATCGTTCTATTCTTCTCCCATGCTATCTCTTGTATTATGTGAACCAAATCTTGGTAAACAGGGAGAATTCTCTTCTTCCTTTGATTTCCCCTCAGTATTGTTGCGCTATACGTAACATATTACAGTGTACATTTGCCAAACTGCTTGTGGAAAATTATCTCTGCATGATAAGGCACATAAAGATGTTGACATGCTCTTATCTGGAATTCCCTTTGTCCCCCTGCCCTGTTTTTTCTTCATAAAATCCTATGCATGGTTTCTTTGAGTTCATCAATGAGGACTGCATTTTTGCTCAGCTTGTTAGCCATGCTCACATGCTTGTGCATGGACACACGGTCAAAATGATAATTGTTAAGACAATGTAATACTGTAACCATGTTGTTCTCCAATTACATTCCATGACCAGGTGAGAGAAAGCTATCTCTTCATGATTTACTTTTTAGGAAAATGCGAGGCACTGTTGTCTAGGCTTTACCTAAACTAAAGCTACTCATCATGGCAGTGTGTTTACATGGTCATACTCTATCCATATCAATTTATATATTAGATGCTGTCTTCCTTAACATATAGCAGTGTTCAATAGCTGTGATGTTTTTCAGCCTTATGTGGCCCATATAGATGATATTTTCAAGGACTTCACTTCCTATAAGGTTCGAGTTCCTGTAACTGGGGCAATAATTCTTGATGAAACATATGAAAGGGTAAGACAAGAATTAACACTTTCAGCAGTACTTATTTTTTGCTTTCTGTAGTAAGACAAATCTATTTGCTTACCTTGTTTTTTGTGATGTTTAGTTACTGTAATCAGTGTGTTTGAATGTGGTTACGATCTGTGTTATGAATTCCAAATTATTTATGTTCCCAAATCGGCTATTAGGAGAATGTATATTGTCAGCTGTCCATAGTATTGTACATACAGTCAATTCTTGACTTGGTTTTGTATAATCTTCATTACTCCACTTGATTAACTTCTTTTGAAAAACAGGATAACATTATTTGTTTCAGTTATAGATATAGGCTGTTTACAAGCTTTCACCTAACATCTAGAGCTTTTAGGAGAGTCAGTCCATGTCATAATACAAACTAATTGGCCTCTGACCAAGTGGTTAAGACTAAGAATGCCCCCATTCTTAATACAAACTTGAGTTTTATTGGGAAAAATTCAAGTCCTACATCGGCTAAAGATAACGCCATATAAGAGTATATAAGTGAGGGGCAACCCTCACCCCTTGAACTAGCTTTTGGGGTTGAGTTAAGCCTAAACTCACATTCTAAGATTCTAAGATGATATTAGAGCATATCCAATATTAGTCGAAAGGGTCACCCACCATTGTTATCCACGCACCAAGCGCAAGAAGTGTTGGGCGTGAGGGAGTGTATTGGAAAAAACCCAAGTTCTACATCGGTTAAAGATAAAGCCATATAAGAGTATATAAGTGAGACATGGCGATTTGAGACATGGAGGAGCATCACGAACACGAGGAAGTGAAGGGTGAGTCCTTGTTGAAGATTTCTGTGATTATGCTTTTACCACTGCTGTCTATCTAATCAACAAACTTCCTACTGTTTCCCTAAATTTTGCCATGCCTTTTGTCACTCTCTTTAACAAGGATCCTGATTTTTCGATTCCTTAAAACATTTGGTTGTGCTTGTTTTCCCTTGTTAAGACCTTATCATGCACATAAACTTGATTTTGCATCTCATGAATGTTTATTTTTAGGGTATTCTTCATCTCATAAAGGTTACAAATGCCTGTCTTCATAAAGTAATCCTTGTCCTGAAACTCTCTTAATGTATCTAAGAATACGCATAACAGCATTCCAATGATCAACACGAGGATTTTGCATAAATTGGCTCACTACTCCAACAGCAAAGGAAATATCAGGTCTTGTAATGGTGAGATAGATGAGTTTTCTCACAAGTCTTCTATATCTCTCGGGATCAGAATACATTTCACTCTGATATGCCAGAAGCTTCAGATTCGGATACATAGGGCTATCATCAGGTCTACAATTCTGCATGCCTGTTTCCTCCAAAATGTCAAGGGCGTACTTCCTCTGAGAGATCACAACACCATCTCCTGACTGAGCCACCTCAATACCAAGGAAGTACTTCAAATATCCCAGGTCTTTGGTCTGGAAATGACTAAATAAGTGTTCCTTTAGCTGAACAATCTTAGTAGCATCATTCCCTGTAATCACTATATCATCAACATATACTATCAAATAAACACATTTCCCAGGGGATGAATGACAATAAAAAACAGAATGATCAGTCTCACTTCGTTTCAACCCAAAAAGTTGAACAATATGATTGAATTTATCAAACCAAGCCCGAGGGGATTGCGTCAACCCATAGAGAGATCGACGCAACTTACAAACAAGACCACACTCCCCCTGAGCAACAAACCCAGGAGATTGCTCCATATAAATTTCCTCCTCAAGGTCACCATGAAGAAATGCATTTTTAATATCAAGCTGATGGAGAGGCCAATGACGCATGGCAGCCATAGCAAGAAATAGACGGACAGTAGTGATCTTAGCTACCGGAGAGAAGGTGTCACAATAATCAAGGCCATATATCTGAGTATAGCCTTTAACTACTAATCGAGCCTTAAGTCGATCAATCTCACCATTAGGCCCAACTTTAACTGCGTAGACCCATCTACAATCCACAACCTTCTTGCCAGGAGGAAGAGGAACAAGTTCCCAAGTTCCACTATGTTCAAGAGCCTACATTTCATCAATCATAGCTTGTCGTCATCCAGGATGACTAAGTGCCTCATGAATATTAGAAGGGACAGAATGCAAAGATAAAGAGAAAACAAAGGAAGAATATGAAGGAGACAAACGATGATATTTCAGAAAGTTATAGATAGGATGAGGATTACGAGAGGATCTAGTACCTTTTCGGATGGCAATGGACCAATCTGAATCAGAGGGATGAGAAGTAGTAGGATCCATGGCTTGAGGATTGATTGAAGAAAGATGAGAATCATGAGGAGAAGCTTCAGGTACTGAAGAACCAACTGGCTGTGTCCTGCGTTGATATGTAAGAAGAGGTGGAGGAGCAACTTCAGTTGGATGTGGTGGAGAAGATAGAACTTCACTGACATCTTGATTTGAGGTACCTAGAGGGAATGGAGAGGGAATCGGAAGTACATTCTGGATGGAAGAAGAATGGTTAATAGATGATGGGTAGAAGGGTGTGTCTTCAAAGAAGGTTGCATCTGCAAACATGTAGTATCGCCTGGTAGATGAAAAGTAGCATTTGTAACCCTTTTGAAGATGAGAATAATCTAAAAAGACACACTTGATTGCTCGGGCAGAAAGTTTGTCTAAACCAGGGGAGAGATCATGGACAAAACAAGTATAGCCAAATACTTTAGGTGGAACATGGAATAAGTGATCATGAGGGAAAATGATTGAGTGAGGAATTTGATTCTCAAGGGAAGAGGAATACATTCTGTTAATTAAGAAACAAGCAGTGAGCACCGCATCCCCCTAATGGTGTGTAGGAACATGAGAGGCTAACATTAGTGATCGTGCGGTGTCAAGGAGATGACGATTTTTCCTTTCTGCTATACCATTTTGTTGTGGTGTATGGGGACATGTAGATTGATGTAGAATGCCTTTTGAAGATAACAAAGAAGAGAGATCATGAGAGAAATACTCTTTGGCATTATCACTTCTAAAAAGCTTAATTGTTTTTCCAAATTGGTTTTCAATCTCATTGAGGAAGGACATGAAGATAGGCAAACTGTTCAAATCTGTCTTTCGTTAAATAGACCCAAGTACATCTAGAAAATTCATCAATAAAAGTTACAAAATATCGAAAATCAAAATATGTAACACGGCTTGGTCCCCAAATATCAGAATGAATGGTAGAGAAGGCTGAATTACATCTTTGAACAGTTTGTGAAAATGATGACCTAACATGTTTTCCTAGTTGACAAGATTCACATTCTAAGACTCGAAGATTCTTCAGATTAGGGACCATCATTTTCAGTTTTGGTAGACTTGGGTGACCTAGACGATCATGCAAAAATTTGGGGTTTGAAGTTGCTAAACAGGAAACAGAAAAGTTGGACTTCAAGTAGTAAAGTCCTCGTGATTCACGTCCTTCTCCAATCAGTCGACCCGTGCCATGTTCCTGGATAACAAAAGAATTAGCGGTAGAGATTACTGAGCAATTTAATGAATGAGTTAACTGACTCAATGAAATTAAATTATAGGAACACTGAGGAATAAACAAAACAAAATCCAACTTCAATGAGGAAGATAAAGACACTTGACCATTCCCTTGAGCTGCAACTTTGGAACCATTCGCTATAGTAACTAGATGAGGAATTTTTGGAACAGAAATGGATGTAAAAGAGGACTTGTTACCAGAAATATGATCAGAGGCACCTGAATCAAGTATCCAAGGACTGGGACCATCAATAGATTGAGAAATACATGATGTTGAATAACATGGTACAGAGGAAGATGAAGCCTGACTGCTGGATTTCTCAGATTTCAGCTTCAAATACTCTTGATACTGAGTTACCTGAGCTACTTTGTCAGGGAAGCCATGCAAGGAGTAACAATTCTCTTGAGTGTGGCCCATCCTCTTGCAATATGTGCATTGGGGATGTCCACCTCTCCCACTGCGACCTCCTCTACTGTTACGTCCTCCCCCTTTCCCACGAGGTGCAACCATAGCTGAGGTCTCCACTACATCAGCTGGATTTTCTTCTTTCAATACATGAGGTACACGAAGCAGCCTAGTGATGAGAGAATCCATCGATGGAACCTGATCTCCATCTAGGACTTGATCACACACATGATCAAAGTCTGAATGTAGACTCCTCAAGATAAGAACCATATAGAACTTATCTAGCTTTCTATTCACTTCCTCCAACGATTCAGCCACAAGGAACCTCTACAACTCTTCCGCTGCTGCCCGAGCTTTACTTATGTGTGCAATCATATCGTGGCTAGTTTGTTTGAGGGCTGTGACCTTCATGGTTGCATCAAACAAACTCTGAATATCATTGGTAAAGATTTCTCGGGCCTTCTTCCAAAAAGAACAACATGTTTTGAACGATCTGAGAATCTCCAAAACATCTGCCTCAACTGACTGCCATAAGACAACACAGAGCTGATAATCTAACTTTTCCCACTCAGGTCTTATCATTTGGAACTACCTCAGCATCTTTTTCAAGATGGTCATGATGCCCTTGCCCAAGAAATCACAGTTCCACTGAAGCAGACCAGGATAAGTAATTTTTCCAGTTGAGCTTTGCTGCTGTGATGGTGGGAGTTTCGGAAAATGAAAGCACTGGGCCAGATGAGGCCATTTTCACTCACAGATCAAAGATAACTAAAGGAGAAAGACGAGGAAGGCACAAGATCACGCAATGAAGTGCCGAAACCAAAAACTAATGGCTGATATGGACTCCGGAGAGTCCGACTAGACGGCCGGCAGCAAACGCGTGCGATTCCGGCAAGGGGAAGGCGGCGCGTGGTGGTCAAGCGCCGGTGTTTGGTGAGCACGGAGGCGGCGCGTGGAGGAGCTTCTGGCCAGGCGATTAGTTGGGTTGGGTTGCGCTCTTCGAGGCGCACAAAACCCTGTAGTCGCCGGTTGAAATGGTGGCCAGAATGAAGACGGTCGGCGGCGGACGACGGCGGACGACGGCGCGACGGTGCGACGGCTACGCGGACAGCGGCGGATACGACCCGCTCTGATACCAACTTGAAGCTGTGACTTTTGTGAGGAAGAACTATTCACTCACTAGCTTAGCTTTTATTTCATTCAAATAACATATATATACACAATGTTGAGAGAGACAGCTTGACAAGCTTTGACAAGACCAGACACACTGCTGTCTTCTACAACAAGATAAAACAGGGAAATCTATTCTAAAGATACATCTAATAATAACCCATAATCATAACACTAACTCTTTCAAAAATCTTGACTCTTATTTCACTCTTAATCCTAATCTATCTACACCTTCAGTAGTCACTACACCCGAATTGTCTCAACCGTCTTGCTCTCATTCTACTTCTGCACCTCTTGTTCCTCCTGGTTTTTCCACTAATCCAATTCATTCACCTACAATTCTTCTTCTTGAATCTCATTCACTCACCCTCTCTGAATCCACATCTGTTCATCCTCAAACTTTAGAGTCCACAACCATTAATACATCCTCCTCTGAGTCTCCTTCAGCACCAAGCTCTATACCAGCTAACACACATCCCATGCAAACAAGATCCAAAGCTGGAATTCACAATCCTAGACTACATCCTTTGTTATTTCTTACACATTTTGAACCTAAAATTGTGAAGCAGGGCTGGAAAATGCAGATTGACGTGCTGCCAACAAGAATATGATGCTTTGTTGAAAAATAAAACTTAGGACTTAGTTTCTTTACCTTCCAATAGACAGGCTATTGGGTGCAAATAGGTTTTCAGAGTAAAGGAAAATGCTGATTGTTCCATCAACAAGTTTAAAGCAAGGCTGGTAGCAAAGGGGTTTCATCAAGTTCATGGCTTTGACTTTCATGAAACATTTTCTCTTGTAATCAAACCTGTCACTATTCGTATTGTTCTTACCCTTGCTCTGTCACATGAGTGAGCTTGATGTAAATAATTCTTTATTGATGACTCAGAGTAAATACATTCGAGACTTACTCCACAAAACTCACATTCTAAAATTCTAAGATGGTATCAAAGCATATCCAATATTATTCAAAAGGGCCACCTTCCATTGTTATCCACACACCAAGCCCAAGAAGTGTTGGGCGTGAGGGGGTGTATTGTGAAAAATCCAAGTCCTACATCGGCTAAAGATAAAGTCATATAAGAGTATATAAGTGAGGGACAACCCTCACCCCTTGAACTAGTTTTTGGGGTTAAGTTAGACCTAAACTCACATTCTAAGATTCTAAGAAATTTCAATACAAGGTAGAGGGGACTCGTGCATCATATATGCTTCAAGCCCAAAGGGCTCTATCATGAGGGGACTTATAAGGGATATAATAAAGCCACTCATGAGTCTCGTACACCACCTAACAGCCTACACTTTTAGGGAAAGTTGCTCCATGTCATTTTCCAGAAGGCATTCAGTGTTCTAGACAAGGTTTTTTGTATCAGTAGAGGGTAGCTTTATTGGTTTTTAGCAGCTGTAAATTAAACATGTAGCCATATTTATGGAATTCTATTTTGTATGATTCTTGTTTAATGAGGAATCATACTTATGGAATTCTATTTTTGTACAAAGTACCTCTGGTACTCCATTGAGGGCGAGCCCTGGTGCAGCAGTAAAGTTGTGCCTTGGTGACTTGTTGGTCATGGGTTCGAATCCGGAAACAGCCTCTTTGCATATGCAAGGGTAAGGCTGCGTACAACATCCCTCTCCCATACCTTCGCATAGCGAAGAGCCTCTGGGCAATGGGGTACGAAGTTTTTTTTTTTTTACCTCTGGTACTCCATTGCTATTATATATATATATACTTATCTTTGCCGATCAAAAAAAAAATTCAGTGTTCTAGAAACTGTGTATTGGAAGTAAACAGTCTTGTTCAAAGGTAGGCAAATTAAAAGTATAATTTTGCAAAGAAATTCTAAGGATAGTGAAATGTTAGAGATGGCATATAGAACTTCGCTGAAGATCCTTTCATATCTGAACTGATATAATAGTATCAAGAGATTCTTTCAGACTTATTTATTTCTATGTTAAGCCCTATTTACTTGCCTGCTGTGGACAGTGCTTGCTAGTGAAGGGATGGAAAGGTACAAGTTGGAGTTTCCCTCGTGGAAAAAAGAGCAAAGACGAAGAAGATCATGCATGTTCCATTAGAGAAGTAAGCATGCTCCTTTAGAATTATCATTTTCTCTGTAAATGACTCTTTTTCTATGTGCATTTGGACTTTAGGTCTAGGAAAAATACTTATCTGTATTCTGTTCATAACAAAAATTGATATAGATTGAAAAATCTAAGTAATATTAATTGGCTAATTCATGTCTTATTAGGAGTCTTGGCTTAGTTCAGTTTTTTTTTTTTTTGTGGTGAACACAGGTCATGGAAGAAACAGGTTTTGATGTTTCAAAACTTCTGAACAAGGATGAATACCTTGAAGTTATTTTTGGACAACAGAGAGTGAGGCTTTACATTATTGCTGGAGTGAAAGATGATACGGCATTTGCTCCTCTTACCAAAAAGGAAATCAGTGTATGTTATTCTTTATATTTCTTTATAATAATTTATTTTTAAGTTTCTTATGATCCTTATGTACTTAGAGTTATCTTTAATTATTTCTTATATAGTAGTTTAGTTTAGGATAATTTCTTTAGAGTAGAATGTAAAAGTACAATCCTGGGATGATAAGTCAATTTCAAAAAACAGAGAAACTAAAGGAAAAACAGAGTTTCCACTAATTTGAATCTTTTTTACTCTGAATTTTGGATCTATATTTGGTCTTTACTGTTTTTTCCTTGCACCTCCAGTTGAGTGTGTTGTGGCTGAGAACTTTCAACATGATTGCTTTTCTTTGTTCTTATGTTAAAGATCATGGTAAAATTATCTATATGTGATTGACAACTGCAGGTTATCAAAATACTGAGAAATTGTGTAACCTGCAGGAAATTGCATGGCACCGGCTTGATGATCTTCAACCAGCAAGTGATGAAGTGATATCTCGTAGCATCACCGGCCTTAAGCTTTATATGGTGGCCCCATTTCTGGCGTGAGTACAACTGCATATGATTATGCTAGTTTCAGTGAATGTCCCATGTATTGTCAAAGTTAAAAAAGATTCACTACCTTCATGCAGATCATTGAAATCGTGGATTTCAATACACCACCCTGCAATGGCTCCAAGGCCCGATTTGCCTCTTAAAGGTAACTCCTATTTCCCCCCAAACACTGGTCGGTTTTAAATGCCTGAGGTCATAGGGTGTAGTTTAGTTACTCGATGCTTGGCTGTGTTGGGATGAGTTAATCTCCAGCAGCTAGTTCAATCTGTTGCACTACATTATGTGCATCGCAGCCTTGCAGGACCTAATCTCGACCACTGAGGTACCGTTGACTTGAGAGGCTGAGGCATTAGAATTGAGATGTGTTAGTATTGAATTGTAAGCTACGATATTGTGCAGATTTCTTTGCTTGGAAAGCTTTTCAGTGCACCATTTGTCAAGGGATTCAAAAGGAAAAATCAACTGTCAATGAACTTGCATAAGTGTTACTTGTTCCAAATTTAGTACTGCAACGCATTCCTAGTTTGATCCTTTGTACATTTTCCAAACTGTACATTCTTCTTACATTAGTTAGGAATGCTAACAATCCTTTACTTTTGTGAAGGAATTTGCGTCTGGAAAGCAAAACCCGGTTCTATTGGAAGTAGCTCCACAGTAATGGATATCCAGCCAACAAAACCTGAACCTGATTCTCACACCCTTGACATGGGGCCTGGCAAGAGCTTTCGGAATTTCAGATTTGATACTGCCTTGATTTTACAAGCAATGGAAGCTTCCTTTTCTTCTTGAAAGTCCAGCAACCTTTATGTAAAGTTTCACGTAACTGAATTGATTTCCCCTCTTTCATTGGTAGTATTCACTATCCATGCTAATTAGTTTGTTGCTGTACATCATGTTCCTCAAGTTGTCTGGTTGATTGAATAATATGTATATTGTGTACAGGAAGTATTTGTACCTAAATAGTTTTCTCAGTTAGTGTGGTATTATCTGTAAAACTAGAGTAAAGGTTCAATGTAAAAGTTAGACTACTCCCTACATTTGAACTCATTCAGACTCCGGGTCTCGGGCAGAATTAAACCGATTTATTTGGTAATGCCATTATAAATCTGTACAAAGTGGCTACTTTATGGTTACTGATTACTATGCAAGTGGTTGATAGATAGATATGATTAACATCTCAGGTATGACGTAATTCTGCAAAAACAAATTTCTGAAGAAGAAAAATTAAAAGAAAAAAAAAATGTTTTAGTTATAATTTTGGTCGAGCGCGTCAAGATCTCTATACTTTTATATCAATAAATTTGATTGTCAAACTTTAATAAACGAGTTTAATTTTTTTTTTTAGAATTCATGTTATTCAAGTTAGGGGACTATTTGCATGTTTTTAGTTTGAGGATTGCCAAAGTATATAAAAATCTATAATCACACTTGCCTGAAAGTAAAAAAAATAAATTAAAAATACATTTTTCTTAAAAAAATTAACCCCCCTTTCTAAACTAGCTTATCTCACTTCTTTTCTTTGGGCAAATTATTAGTCTATTGATTTACTAGGATGCACATTATCTATGATAACACTTGTGGCCTAACATGCATGAAATTGAGCCTGAGGTTTTGGAGAGAAAATCCTAATTTAAATCATAAAATTTAATTAAATTGTTGTGATTTTGTATACTTTAACCCTCTTATGTTTGACAATCAGTCAATTTTATAACTCATCATTTTCTCAGGAAAAAAACATCTCCAGCATCAAGACTTCATCTATTTGCTCAAAACATCTTCATTACATCTCTACATGAGTCCTAAGGTTGCACAAATGTAAGAAACTAGATGATATTATGCTCTGACTTGAAGAGAAGAGAGAAATTATATTTAGAAATTTGATAAGATATGCCTTAAATTTTAGAGATTGATTCAGCCTTCACATACATAAATAAAATGTGTCAATCAATCCATAATACACAAGAAAAGATATTCTTCCGATCTCCAATATATATCTTCTATGAAGCTAAAGGCAGCGCACAACTAAAGCAACTAGCCATGGAGAATGACTCGGATCACTCTCTCTCTCTCACACACACACACACACATATGTATGCATATCAGTCTATATCACTCGTTCTTAGATTATATGGCAACAAATCAAACTGTTTTAAATAAAATGGCGCAAAGAAAAAAGAAACAAACATTTTATTGGGAAAGAAAAACAGATGTGTTTGTGATCTATACTATAATGGGAAGGTCACCAAAAGAAGTCATTTGCATCTTTACACAACCATCAAGCAGATCGTATTTTCATTTTAAACATTTTACAAATTGGTCTTGGGTTTGACACTTCCAGTTCCAGCTACGCGCCTTGTCACTGACCGCATGGTTACAAATTCTTCTGCAGCCGATGGGTGTATTCCCACCTAGATGAAAGAGTCAAGTGAAAGCAATCAGAAAAACAATAGCATGTTTGGATACAAATACAAAGGTAGAAGTGATTCTGAGAGCTTTTCAAAGCATCTCTACTAGAAAAGGCTCTATATTTCCTATAGAGAAACTTTCAAAAACACTCATGATTACTTATCCAAAGAGGCTCGAATACAGAGAACAAGAAAAGTTCTTGCAATGTTAAAAACGACCACCGAAATATAGAGGTTCTATTTTGATGGACTATTTTAAAAAAAATTACAATGAGTAAATCTTAAATATAAAAGGGTAACCAAAAGGCTTAATTTTGACCGACAATTAGCTAATAATTTATTTTTATACTAAATATCAAACTTTGTGTCGTCATGTAAATATAAGTTTCTTGTACTCCATCATAGTTAAAACTTTTTAATGATGTATAAAAATATCATTAAGTGATGGTGCAAAAAAGTTCAAAAATTAAATCCAAAATAGAGGAAAAAAGAGCATAGAAACAAGAATTAATGGGACGATAGTTCCATCGCAACCATCTACTACATACAACATTGTGGAATCATGCTTGCTTATCTTTATAATTTGACTCCTAATAGAATATAAATTAAATGGCAGAATCATGAAGCCTAAAAAACTTGGATTTAGATTTTGCAGAGGATCCTAGAATTATCAAACAATAGTTAGCTCTTCAAGAATTCTGATTTCCCAACAAGGACTAATTATAATGCATTTTATACCAATTCAATTATTAGGATAATCAGCAATATTATTGTTCACTTAAATTGATATTGTTTTGATATGAGCAGGAAATTCAAGTTGCTGTCTACTAGCACAATTGGAGAATATTGTGGTTTGGAAGGTCTCCAGTCTCCACAGCTGCATTGTGGCTACAAATGCAGTAGCATTATGCAATTGTTCGCAATTATAGTAATCACGATGCAACCACACACTATTCGCTGATCAGAGAGAAGAATAAAACCAGTTTTAAATTGAAGAATCAATAAAATCCCCCCAGACCCCAGCCCCCCACCCAGTCTCCCTGCTCTGCTATCATGAATCATCACTACATGTTCTCATCAAATTAAAGAAAACATTTGACACCAGAGAAACAAACCCACTCCTGTTATCTCTGGTATTCTCTGATAACTCACTGAGTAATCTAGTATTACTGTTTCTCCCTTTTTATCTCTGCATTTTGCAGCGGTCAGTAATTGTAAGCAATAAATCTTATGGTGTACACTTTATAATTGTTTGTTTCTCTTTCCATATTGCATTAGGCTATTACAGATTTCTTTATTTCATGTGTCCTCTTTTCTAAAAAATCTGCGTACTTTATCTCAGTAATGCAACACTCATATGTATTGAAGCATTCTTTGCATTATCTAACATTATAGTTTCTGAATAACCATGGTACCATATACCTTTGCACACTGCATTTTCCAACACTTAAATGTTGACATTCTTGAGCAAGTATTTCAGATAGGTGAAGCCAATTCCAGATGTCATTATATCATTTCCCTTCCAGTAAAAATATCCCATCACTGCCTTCAGAAGGCAGGAGAGGAAAACACAATCAAAAAAGCTGTGAACTTACCGTGCTATCAAACTGTGCCTTGGTAGCTCCACACTTCAACGCAACAGCAATACCCTATCGATCACCAATATTAATATAATTAATTAATAATAGATACAAAGAATTGAATATAGCAAAAGCACTGAATAATAACTTCTAAAAGCAGGCCCATGGACAGAAGCACATAGCATATGAGATGCATACAAAACTATAGATATATCAATATCATCAATGTTATAGTTATTATATAAATTACTACTAATTTGAGTAAGGGAATAGAGCAACCACTTCTAAAATTGTGAAAATTTCTCTTTTAAATTAAGAAACAAATTTTGAGAGCAAAATAACAAAACAGATCATATATCTGCCATTATTCTAAAACAGAAAAGGATAGTTAAAATAAAGAATACAAGGTTACTCCAGAATAACGATGTAGTAAAAGGAAAGTATAATGTACAAAGGTTTCTAAACAATACAATATGGTGAAACAAATAGGATACCTGCATAATTTCAGGTGCATCAGGCCCACACATTGAGGCTCCGAGAACCTTATCTGTCTCAGCATCAACAACAAGCTTCATAACAGTTTTTTCTTGTCGCCTATTTGAAGAATATCAGCAACCATAATCTAGATAAGAAAGTTATGCTGCAAAGAACATAACTAATACTGGGTCCAACTGAGATTGAAGAGCATGTGATGATAATAAAGGCTATCACAAATCCAGATTAACTGTAACATTTTGATTCTTAAAATTTGAAACAAGATTTGCAGTGGAGTAAATAAACAAAATCAATGCCTAAAGGATTTAAAATGTATGTACCAAACAATATTTTCTATAAAAAATATTGTTCTCTGATCCAAGTTATCATGAATTCTGCAAGTCATTGATTTGCAATAAAGGTGAAGTGGGTGAAAATTCCAAGTCACTACACTTACCCAGAGATGGTATTTTTCATAGGATTGAAGGTTGATGTAAAAACCAACAGATCCCCATTGGTTTGCTCTATTGCCTGCTCCTCACTGAGACCAACTACAGAAAGTGGTGGAATGCTGCAGAACCACAGAAAAGAAACGAAATGGTGAGAGATAAAATTGGGAAGGAGATATACCATCATAAGTTAACATATTCAAAATAAGTAATCACTGCTAAGTTTTATAATGCAAAAGCAACTATACCTGAACACTGCATAGGGAATATTACTGTAGTCTGGCTTGATTGTTTGCCCACCAAATACAGTTTTCTGCAAAACAAATATGTTAAACAACAACAAATAATATCATCATTAGACCAATCAACTGCAAACTCCTCCCTACCCAGTACATAAATAGGTATTCTTATCCACTAAATATCTGAATACTTACAGCAAAGTACGATGCTTCCATCAAGGCCACCGGAGTTAGATTCATTCGGTTTGTGACATCACCCACAGCCCATATGCTAGGTATGCTTGTGCGGGAATACTCATCCACCTAAACACAAAGGATCGCAGAACATTTAGAACTGAGTCATAATCATTCTCTAGCTCTTAAACAATTGTTCAAATCAATATCCAGTCATTGACGAAAGCATATAAGATGATATAACCTAAAAACCAATTTGCTTCAGACATTGTATTCCCACTCACTTGGGAATTGATAAGAGAATGCTTCATTATACAAATATTTTGCCTAAAGGTATGTTGGGAATAAAAAATATTTAATGTATAGATTTGATTAGGATTTGATTTATAGCTATTGGAAAAAACCCAAGTCCCACATTGGCTAGAGATAAGGCCAAGATAGAAGATATAAGTGGGGGACAACCTTTATCCTATGAGTTACCTTTTGGGCTTGAGTTAGGCTTAAAACCCACATTCTAGATGGTATCAGAGCCTATCCTAGATCCATTAAATGGACCACCCACCTTGTCATCCAGGCACCAAGTCCAAAAAGTGTTGGACATGAGGAAGTGTATCGGGAAAAACCCAAGTCCCACATTGGCTACAAATCAGGACAAGATAGAATATATAAGTGAGGGGGCCAACCTTTACCCTATGAGCTAACTTTTCGGATTCAGTTAGGCCCAAATCCACATTCTAAGAATAGGAAACATATCTGATTGAGGGGAAACTTAGTCTCCTCTGATTACGTGTAATCATTACTATTAGTCTATATAAACAAGCATCCACCTTGTACTCTGACACATGGTTTTCTCTCAATTATCCCTCTGTTTCTCCTATTTTACAAGGTAGTACTTTCCTTCACCTTTTCACAAGGCACGTAAACATATAAGTGCTTTAACTTCTACTTGGAAGGGATTAGATATACAAATTCATTTATACTTTACAATTTCTCAGGAGTTCTCCAATAAATTGGCACACCAATCAACATGGTAACCAAATTATGGCATTTGCAGGTTGGTATTCCAATAGAAAACAGTCTATGTTTGTATCTATATAACCAGCTATGAATACCACAATCTAGTATTATAGAATCACAATGGATCCACCTATCATCCAGATGCTGAAATGAGAATAACTTTTTTCTTATTAGATTTCATGGAATCAGGTGATTAAAGCAGAGAAATGTGAACCTTTATTGCTCCAGTGTTGTCAAGCTCAACACCTACAGTTTCTAAATTCAGCCTCTTAGAATTAGGAGCCCTACCTGCAGCAACGAAAAAGCACTTGAGAGATATAGAATTTCAAAAGGCAAGCAAAAATTCCATGGACTTGCACAATGCATTCTACCCCCAACCCCCAAAACATAAACCTTGATACATTATTCGTTACTTCCATGTAAAGTTGAAGTGTGATATTCCAGTTCTATGCTATGCTAGCATGTAAACATTCCATATGAACAGATCAAGATATCAAGTATCAACAAACTTGACAGATGATTATACAAAAAGACACCACCAAATATTTAAATTAACAAAGATACTATTACAAAGTATGAGATGAGCCTAAGGAGTTTATCAGGGCACCATACACTAGATAGTATTTTAGCATGTGCATTTGCGCGGGATAAAATATTTACTTCTATATAACTAGACCTGACATCATTTTTTCTATAAGTGTGGTTAGTTAGTTTCTGAATGCTTCTTGTGACAGTCATTATGAATTCTCTGACACATTAAAAATGCACCAGGTAAAGGATTATTATATGAGGAGAAAGGCAACACAAAAATCAATTGATACTCTAATGCTGACTGTGCAGGATCACTTTTAGCCAGATGTAGGATATTATGTTTTTATTTGAGGAAACCTAATTTCATATATAAGCAAGAAGTAGAACATAGTTACAAGATCCAGCGCAGAAGCTCAATATCGTGCTATGGCATCAGCCGCATGTGAGCTTACATGGCTTAGACAACTATTCCAACAACTAAAATTGAAAGATATTGAGGAGATAAAGCTTATATGTGACAATCAAGTTGTAATTCATAGTGCATTAAATCTGGTCTTCAGGAAAGGACCAAACACAAATTGATTGTCATTTTGTTAGAGAAAAAGTGCTTTCCGGAGAAATTGTGGAGTGCATTTCACTGAGACCTTTAACATCAAAACTCAAATCTTAAGAGTTAGAAAATGGGTTATGGGCCTAACTCAACCCTACAAAACCGACTTATAAGGTGAGGTTTATCCCCCACTTATATACTTTAATTTGATCCTATCTCTAGTCGATATGGGACTAAACCACCACCCTTAAGATTACGCTTCAGGCAACCCACAAAGAGGCCACAACTATAGCGGGCTAAGGGGTGCTCGCAATTAAGGTGGCTATTCCAACACTCCCAATCATGCCCATGACTTCCAGCCTGGAGCATGCCAAATGCAGGTGGCCCAACAATGGATCTATGATAGACTCTAATATCATCTTAGAAAGTGGTTACAGGCCTAACCCAATCCTACACTACCAGTTCATAAGGTGAGGGTTTTCCCCCACTTACATACTTTAATTTGACCCTATTTCTAGTCGATGTGGGACCAAACCACTAAACCAGCACCCTCAAGGTTGCACTTCAGGTAACCCACAAAAAGGCTGCAACTATGGAGGGCTAAGGGGTGTCCGCAAGTAAGGTGGCTTTTGCAACAAAGTGATTGATTTTGTATTTATCATTGTACCCAACTTACCTATTATAAATAGCATTCATGTTTGTGCCTCCAAGACACAACGTTCAGATATTTCTTCTCTATAGTATCCTTACCAGTGGCAAACAGTACAGCATCCGCAATCAGCTCTTCACCATGATCTGTAATAACTTTAATGCCGTCCTCTGTTTTGATCAACTAAAATAATGAAATTTGTTACCATTAGCTAAGCCTCCAACCAAAGCAAATGAAAAAGTTCTACAAATGTGAGGTTGCAAACCCCTAAACCCAAAGGAAATACCTGTGTCAAATTGGTCCTTGGATGCAAATTAATTCCCCTGCCTTCAAGATTTCTTGCCACTGCAGCTCTCATTTCATCATCAAAACCTCTGCAACAGAATTTTATTCAGTGGGGAGTAAGGTATGCTACAAACAGCAAAAATGATGTTAACAAAAACTAAGGAATAATGAGTGTTATCAGAAAACTTCTATTGACCCGTAAATGTAATTACAGAAACAAAAAATCATTCCACAGATCAAATCCCCACTTTGGAATAGGAAAAGATTGCTGTCTCAAAAGTGTGTATACTATGAAACTTACGTTTTAGACAAATGAAATGTTAAGCATTAGAATTTCTACAAACAAAAACTCTCCTATTTCTAGGTAAGAATTATGTTCTAAATAAGTTGAGGCTTAAGCATTTTCCATCTATCACAAATTCTTATTGTTGTTTTCCTGTCCTTTCTGGTATCTTCCTCTTTTCCCCCTCCATATTCTCCACTTCCTTTTCCTTATGATTTCAGAGTAAACCCTAACTAATTTTTCAACTAAACTTCAATGTACATAGTTCTGATACTATACCCTATGTTTTAGAAAGCCTGTAACATTAGGACGATAAAATTATAATTGTCAAATCCCTCATAAGTCATAACTATAGACGTCAAGAAGCAGTGAAATTATTAGAATTTATCTTATTTTCCAATCACGACATATTTATTTGGGTAAGAGGCACTTAATGCCTGTAAACCAATATTAAGTAACAATGCAACTTTTGTGTCCAAAGAATGTCAAATAATGTTGAGGTTAATGCAAAAACATTTCTACACAAGTTAAATACATGTCTACATTGATTTGCTAATATTAAAACTTAAAAGCAAACTAGGGGAAAAGGAGACATAGCCATAAGGCCCCATTTATGATAACTTAAAACTTAAACACAAGATGTACACCGAAGCCAAACCTCAGTGGAAGTTCCTTTCTGAAAACTAGATCAACTGTGGAACCCATGCCACGCCATATAGATGCAAACTCAACTGCAATATAACTGAAAAAAAATATAAATTAATCACCATGAGATACTAAGTAGTTAAACTTAAAACACATAAGAAGACATACACACCCTCCTCCAAGAACCACAGCATGTTTTGGAAGATCCTCTAAACTTAGTGCCTCGTCTGATGTTATACCCAACTCCTGCACAATCAGACAACAGCAACAACACTCATATTACAAACATCCTAAAATTTTAATTAAGAATGTGAACGTCAATAATATATCAGAAGCATTTAAGAGTGAGGGACAGTGGAACGGTTAAAACTTTCCATTAAACCAAAGTTTAAAAGTCCAACATTCCACACAATTTCTTTCCTGTAGTCAAGCATTTGAAGGAAAGTACAAAGATAAATTAAGTGAAAGAGGTTTTTTTTTGGGAGAGGGGGATGTAGGTGTTAAATGCAAGGATTTGACTGTATCTAATGATGACCTTGCAAGTTATTGTAGAAAATGATTCAACCATAATCTAAATTATGTGACCAAAAACAAACAGTATTTTGGCAATAACACTAATCAGTAATATTGAAATGATAACAGAACAAACAATAACAAAGGGTGTGATTTCATAAACAAAAGATATCATCACTTACTGAATTTAAGTGTTCAATACTGCAAGGACTAAATGAGTGAGTGTATCACTTTTTTCAGATGTTTCTCATTTCTATCACTGGACTCAAGATAGCTCTTTCAAAATTTTATGCACTGAAACCTAAATTTATTTGTTCAAAAAATTACACACTACATTTTTAATTAACTTTTTTAGTCAAATTTATGTTTTTATTTCATTATATAAGAATTTCAAATTTAGAATAAAAAAATATAAAATTGTGATAAAAACATCATAAGGGGTAGTGTTGCATACATTTCCGTAAATTATTTGGCAAGCATTTTATACAGTTTTAAAAAGAATTACCATGAAAGCATTTGGTGTTTTCATAGCAAATTGACTGTTAGCATCATGTTTAAATTAATACACTAAAACAATTATTGAAGTACCATCAGTGAAAGATATAAAGATCAAACCAGTATTAAATAATGACAGCAAGGAGAGAGAAAGACCAAAAAAGGGGGACAGACACCTAGCAGCAAAGAAATGTAGTATTATCACATTCAAAATTAATACAGGTTATTTAAAAACAAAAAAGGGTCAAAATGAAAGAGAGAAGGAAGAGAAAACACCACTGCAGTAATGTTTGATTAGTGTTGTAATTTTAAGCAAAAATCTGAAGTATAATTTGTCATATTAAGTCATGAAAACTGAAAACTTGTTCTCTCCATGCAGTGCTAAATTTTTATTTGCACACCTAAATTTATAAGCACCACCAGATTAATAACATCACAGATAAACTAATATTACATAATACACAGTTAGAATATAATAAAGATATATTTACATTATCTTGGAATATACTGTAGATCAATTAACTCATCTAAATCAGGAAGCAATTTAAGATGTTGTTTCTTAATTTTGTTATATTTCATGTCCTTTTCATGAATTGTTTCCTTATTTAACTATTGTTATAATTCTTGTTACATTAGTTTCCTCAGACTGTATTAGTAGTACTACCCAAGTACTTGACCTAATTATTAGAATGAATAGTCTTAGGAGTAGATTATGAGCCTAACTCAATCCTACAAAACTGGCTTGTAAGGTGAGGATTGCTCCCCTATATACTTTAGTTTGGCCATATCTGCGGTCGATGTGGGACTAAACCACCACCCTTAAGGTTGCACTTCAGGCAACCCCCAAAGATGCTGCAACTAAGGCGGCTTTTCCAACACTCCCACTCACGCCTAGGACTTCTAGCCTGGAGCGTGCCAAATGCAGGTGGCCCAACAATGGATCTATGATAGGCTCTAACACCATATTAGAAAATGGATTATTGGCCTAACTCAATTCTACAAAACAGGCCTGTAAGGTGAGGATTATTCCACCCATACATTAATTTGACCATATCTCTAGTCAATGTGATACTAAACCACCACCCTCAGGGTTGCACTTCAGGCAACCCCCAAAGAGGCCGCAACTAAGGTGGGCTAAGGGGTGTTAGCAATTAAGGCAGCTTTTCCAACAAAATAGAACCAAAAGTATTAGAATTTTTTTTATCACATTATTATTACTACATGCCATACAAATCTAACATCTTATTGTTCATAGTCTCTATTTGTTATTTTTCTCCTACCATAATCCTAAACTTGTAATTCTTATTAGCATGTACATATCAAATATTATACTCACAAACAGAAACAATCATGTAAGTAAGATCATTTTGCAATGATATTTCAAAACAGGCAAATTCACCTGTCCAGGAATATTTGGACGTTGAGCCCTGCTGCCAGTTGCAATCAATATGTGCTTTGCTGTGTAGGACAATTTAGTGCCATCCAATTGTGTCACCTCAACTTCATTTGGACCAACTATCTTTCCCTCGCCTTCAAATAATTTAACCCCCCAATTGGATAACATCCGCTTGTAAAGTCCATTTAATCTGTTTATTTCATCTGTCTGCAGTTTGACAAACCAAGGTTATTGAACAACCAACAAATAAACTGTCTTTTTGGTACTAATAAATCGTTTTCTGCTTCAATATAAGCAGACAAGCAGGATGACATGTATGTATAGTTTATAACAAAGCAACATCAAGAAAAGCAAAGACAAATCCAAACTATATCTTCAAAAATTCTTAAGGAAGAGATACAAATCTGATTTAGATACAAGAAAATCAAGAAATAACAATGCTTTACATTATTAAACATAAAAGAATATCTTGAACTACCTTCTTTTGCAAGAGCTTCTTCCAATTGAAGTCAACTTTCTCACTCAACTCCCACCCATAATTCCTGGCATCCTGTCACAATCATGCTTTTAATGGATGATGATCTCAGAAACACTTAAAGAATATCACAATAATTACGAACCAGCATGAATAAAAAATACAAAGAAAAAACCGATACATTTTCTGATGGAATATAAAATTAAATCACATTTGCATAACATATTTTATGAGAATGTGAACCAATCCTACTGTAACTACATCACATCAGATCTGATAACATATACCTTTAATAAGTCCTAGTAGCTTAAGATGAGACACACGTCCTGAATTTAATGTAGTACAGGAGCACTGAGATAAGATAAGCTTTAAAAACAAAAACACTTCTACGATTAGATTTCTTTTTAAAACTACTATTTCTAGCTTTCTGAGAAACACTAAAACTGATTTTTTTTTTAAATTTCTTATTTTCCAAAATTTATCCAATCATCATAAAAAATTTCAAAGTTATTATTTAAAGATTTAATTATTCTGTGGGTCCCCACACTTCTACCAAATTTCAATTAGGTCCCTGAACATTTTTTCCCTTCAATTGGGTCGTCATGTCTAATTGTCATTATGAAAAATTAACTGCAGTCACCTAATTAGAGGGGTAGATGGTGGACTAGTACTTCTAGAGTGTGTTGTAAGTACAACTGAGTCAATTGTGAGAAATTTCAGCAAAGTTTCACAATTGACTCAGATGTGCTTACAACACATTAGAAATATCAATCCACTGCCCACACCTCTAATTAGATGTCTGCAGATAATTTTTCATGACGGCTATTAGACGAGAGGACCCAATTGAACAAAAAGTAAAAGTTCAGGAACCCAATTAAAAGAAAAAAAAGTTCAGGGACCTAACTGAAAATTTGTAAGAAGTATGGGGCCCGAGGATCAATGTAACATTTAAAAAAACTATTTTTCCTAAGCTTAAACAGACCTTAAATTATTATTTTTCAGGGATATCAAAAAAAGATCCTGTCTATCTCTCTATCTGCCCCCCGACCCACCCCCCTCTCTCTCTCTTTATACGGTAAAAAATTTACATCTCTTATTTATCTTGGATGTGACAATGAAACAAAGTACCAGAGTTAGTTGATATACAAATTCATGTATTCATATACTTTTATGAAATAAATAAATTTTAAAACACGAGATGTTCTTGTGCAGCCAATGAAATATAAAAGTATCCTTGTTAAATATTTAGCTCATTAATCAAGATGAAGATGGTGATGATTTATTGTGTTTTATATGAAAAAAAATAATTAAATAGAGAATAAGTAAAGACAATGGGGCAAGGCTAAAGTATCCTTTAGATCTGAATAACGTAAAAGGAAAGTAGGAATGCAGCAAGGTTTCTGAGTCCCTTTGCATATCAGAGATGGCAGCTCTGTTGTTGTCTCAGGCAGAACACCAAGACAAGCTAAGAGCATAACCCTATCCCAACACATACTTGGGTTCAATACTGCAATGAAACAAATTAGAAAATACACCCATTCCATGGCAGCTAGACACATCAAATAAAAACAAATTGGAAAAATTACAGCAATCATGCTATATATCCAGTAACTAATTCATGTTGACAGCAATTCATTTTAAGAACAAATCCTTACCTCAAGATCACCTCCAAAAGATGCTCCATAGACCAAAATCTTTTTGGGAACACAACCACGAATAACACACCTTTGAAATTAAAAAAAAAGAAAAAAGCATTTTCATTAACTACTCAGTAGTTGAACTAGAATAGATATTTATAGAGTAGAAGTGACTCTATTACACAATTATCATGCAAATTCACAGTAAAAAAAGAACAGCAGAAAGCTAAAAAAAGAAATATATGTGTACAAACAATTTGTGTGTGCTGATGTTAAGTTATAGACCAAAACTAAATGATTACTACATCATGTTCATATAAATGCAAACCAGCATATCACATGGAAATTAAATAAAAGATGAAGAAATAAGACTTTGAATAGTTGGTCTATATCATATAAATCTTGGAGTTACAGCATAAAGAGATAGTCAGGGTATGCTTCCCAAGTATATGTGTATGACTATTTAACCAACAACCCAAAACAACATCTCCCTAGGTGGAATCAGCTACACGGATCAATCAATACCATTGTACATGAATGGTTTTATTATCTAACAAGCCCCATCTTGCAAGTTATAGGGATGGTTTTATTATCTAATAATCAAGATATTTCCCCAAAGTTGATTTCAGCAGCCTGGAGAGTGGAGACAATTCAAAGTAAAATACAACTACAACAGCGAGATGGGCTGGGTTTAGCTAGAGTTGGAGAAGGGTACTGTTACATGGAAGAATATAGCTGTAAAACATTTATGGAAGAAAGTACCCTTAGATAGATCAAATTGCAAAAGAGGATCTAAATAAGATGTTCTGTCTTTTTCTTTACTAATTTATGTAGCTGAGCCCAAATATTAGGTTTATATACTATTGAATGTGAGTACAATCTTCACAATCAACGAGAAAAACTGAGCAAGTAAGTGCACACAAATTAATTTAGCAAACCTGGGAACAAAATTTTATTAAAAAAATAAAATGAGAAAAATCTCCCAAAAATCATATTGAGTAGAATCAGGAGATACATAAGAGCAATGTGAATATATGATCTAGCAAAAGGCAATCCAGAAACAGAAAACTACTAAAAACTGAAAAAAAAAAATTGGGGCCTAATCATACAGATATTTCTTTGAAAAGCGTAGTGCACATTACTTAAGATTTGACAGAAAGCCACACCAAATTAGAATTTTAATTTATAGAAAAACATGTGGCTGGCAACTGACAAACTTGGAAACAGCCGTTAACATAAGGAAAGCACTTAAGATACTAGCTTTAGAACTAATGTAACGTAAGAACTGCGACAACCCAGCCATTATCTGAATACTAATCACATAAAAAATAGTAAACAATGTAGTGCAAATCAAAAAAGAATTTGAAACCCATATCAAAGTGGAGAGTATTATCAAAACTTCAACCATACACGGAGACATTTTTGTCAACCTCGTGTCATTAGCAAGGAATGTATGCATTAAATAAAAGAGAGAGAAGAGGCGGAAGAAAATAATCTATGGAAAGGAAAGAGATATCAATTTCATAACTATAACTTACGTTCCACCGACTCCTCCAATTGTTTCTGAACTAATTGGATGAAATGGAAGCTCACAAATCCCCACCTTCAGACACAGGTTGCATAATACAATAGAGAAGACAATAAATCAGTAAAATACGTAAGAGAATAACACCCAACAACAATAATTTGAAACTAGCTTAAATATTAATAAAAGTTCAAGTCCTTGCGTACTAGTTATATTTTAGTATTGTTGGAACTAAAATAGGCAACTAAAATGGGCACAACTTGTGGTCATTTAAAAGGATATTGAAAAACTGTTCAAATATTTACAATAATCCCACCACCCTCCAAAAATCAAGAAAAGCTTCAATAGCTCAGATCCTCAAATACAAAACTATTTTCAGTGATTAATCATCTTCAACACTAAAACATTAGGTGTTAACTGTTAACAGCACAGTTACAAACCTTAGCTCCAAAATTGGATGAAAATCTAGCGGCACGAACGCCACCACTTCCAGCCCCAATAATAAACAAGTCGAAGTCAAAATTCGACACTTCTTCTCCACCACCTTGAGCCAATTCAGCTTCACCATCGATAAGCATCTTCCTAGCCATCGCAATCGAACAATCCGAACTAAATCTAAATCATCCTCATCATCAACAACAACAACAACAGCAACAACATCACAATCGCGAAATGTCAAGCCAGTTAAGAAATCAAACACTGCGAAACACTATTTGGTTTCCGAGAAAAACAAAGTAAAATTCAGCACGCATCGAGATCACTACATTGTTCACGCACGCACGCCGCAGCAGAAAACGACGGAATAATTCAAAGAAGAACGAGAACAAAATGAAAAGTGCTGCAGTTTCAGTGTATTCTGGATTTGTTTAAATCTGTTTAATTTTCCCGAGAAAAGGAAATGGAAAATTACCTGCGTCGTCTCGTAATAGCAGTAATTAGGTTTGCGAAAGAAGAAACGAAAAAAATAAAAAACAATACTATTAGTATGCAGAGAGTATATATACTAAAGAGAAAAAAATTGCATTCACATTTGCATGATATGACATAAGAGATGATGCGGTAATAACTCGTGTGAAGGAGCCGCCACGGATTAGTCCAAACCCCTTTATTATTATTCTTCTTTAATACGAAACCTTTTTATTTCTCCCACAAAATAGTCACTACTCTGTGGCAAACTTTTTAATTTTATTTTATTTTTCCTCATGATACCAATATCATGATTTCAAATTTCTTTTCTTCTGTTTAGTTTTTGAGTAGTGTAAAACTTTTCTTCATTGAAGCTTAAACCTCATTATTTTTTAAGCTCTTAATGTACTATTGGCACTATAAGCATCCCAAGTTCCAGACATTTGCGGATTTACCTTCCCGGTCCAGCTATATTTAATAGATTGAAGACAAAACATTAGAATTTGGTGATGGGCATACAGGGTATTAAATACCAATAAGATTGGTGATGTGATATTAGGTTAAATTTCTTTAAATAAAATCTTGGATTTAAGTCTTATAAAAAAATATTCTAGGTAAAACTTGACAAAAATGATTACATTAAAGATAATCGACTTGTTTCTTCGACAAAAATTAATCATGATGAAAAAAAAAATCAAGAGATTTAAGCATAAAAATACCGGGCATTAAAGGTGCAATATTAGGTGATAGAATCTCCTGTTGGCGACTAGGGTGAGATCTGGGCAACTAGTTTCTTCCATGATTCCAGCATTCACTACCTACAGTAAATACTACTACTAAAGATTAATCATTTAATGACAAAGTTTAGTAACAAAACATTATTTGGTAAAAAAATGGTAAACAAAAAAAATATTTTCATCACTAATTCTAGCGTTACTAAATTTTAGAAACAAATTAGTAAAATTATGTTCAAATTCTTTTGTCCTTAATTTTAACCTTTTGAATAGTGAAATGTATTAGATTAAAAACATTAAATAAGATATGTTTATCTAGAATGCAAAGGAAGAAAACTATGAGTTTGACAACTTTTCTTTTGACTTTAATATTCTAAAATTATATCTGAATATTTTCTTTTCTTCTTAAGGTCTAAACTTTAAATCATGTAAATGAAAGCATAAGGGCTAGAAAAAAAAATCTCTTAAAATTAACTCATCTAAATTTGAATTAATCAACACTAAATATAATTTTTAAAGAGAAAATTTCAATATATATATATATATATAGACACACATATATCTACATCTACATCTATTAAAAGTAATTTGTTTTAATAAAAATATATTTTCTCTATTACTTTAGGCGTATACCTTTATTCAAGAAATAATTTCATAGTTAAATTCTTTAATAAAAAAAAAGAGAGAGAAGAAGAAATAGTTAACCATATGATACATAGAACATAACCCAAAAAATGCTCAAAAAAGTAAATGGTCAAACTGGCGCACATGAATCCTAGTTTTCAAGATATAGAAAAAAATGTTCTCCAGCTTAACAATTTGTCTACGGCAAGCTATAGATGATATATCATATATTAACTTAGAACTTCCTTTTTCTTTTCTCTATATTTTTTAGTTATCATGATAATGTGCAGAATATTTAGCGATTTTGTCCATGATTATATTCTGTTGGGAAATCTAGTTGATTATTTTTACTAGACTCTCTTTTCTCAACCGCATTTTAAATACAAGCATACAAACAAAGTGATGCCACTTCAAGAAATTGCAAAACACAATATTTATCATGGTAGATTTAGGTCAAAAATATATAAAGCTACGTCCACATCCCTTGCCAAAATCAACATATTTTCTTCTAATTTTGACGGCTCTATATAAAGATTAGCTAAGAGGAGTTTAGCATGACGTGTTACAATATTTATTACATCAAATTTTCCTCCTACGAGAGTCTCTTGAGGCACTTCATAAGTGTATCTGTTTGTTCAGGCTTCCCAACAGTCACACGAACGTACCCTTTCAGCTCTTTCTTGTCATAGTGACGAATCATCACACCCATTTGTGCTAGGTCCTCCTGTGAACATAAAGAGATAATGTCTCAAGTTGGCGACAAATTTGGTTAACTGCATTCCTAAATGCCAAAATTTCAAATGAAACAATCTTGCAATAGATCTTTGATGGAAAAAGTTGAAACAAAAGGCTCAAACATTACTCACAAGTCATAAGACAAATGCAAGCAATACATGCATTCTAGCACATTCTTTACTATTGGGTGAGATTTATGTAGTCTTGTTAAATGACCTAAGTCTCACTCCTTATTTAGTAAATACTATGGGAATTTCACCTAATCTTCTCAATGAAAAAAGATTTTTGAAGTGGAATAATAACATGTATAAGAAACACTGAAGATTGAAGATGGCTAACCCCCACCAACTATACATCAACCACAACTCGCACTCCCCAAAGGAAGAAATGGACTAAAGGAAAGAAGAATCCAAATCTCTATACCTCAGTCAAGTCAATTGAAATTAAAAGAAAGCATATTCCCCTATTTTATGTTGAAAAACCTAGATAAGAAAGAACTATTTGGAAATTAGCGTGTGTTCAATCCTCCTTATAAATATCTCTCCAATCTATGCAAATGATGTGACTGTGTTGTCATGATCACATGAAAAATTGTGTAAAGCAAACTCTTTTCTGGAACAATTATACTCCAAATGCATGAAATTAAAAGAAAAAAACATGGATGCCCAAGAAAATCGACAATTTGTATGACAATGCCGGTAATAGTAGCTGATAAAATGTAGACATTTAATGATGATTATTCTTGGTACCATCTGATATACTGAATCCAGCATATTTCTAAAATTATCTTTTGGATAGCCACTTCTCACGATAAAATGAATAAACACATAATAAAAAGCAAGGCAATTACATTGTGTAAGTAGGGTTATTTCATCAGCAAACCTCAGGGTAGCAAAAATATTAGCAAAACAACTATTCTTCACAACATAATCACCATTATTTTGAATGTGGTCATTATCCTAAGAGATCAGAATTGAAATTTTGGGGGACAGGAAAGATGTCTGTCAACTTAAATACCAAACGATGTGTCAAATTGCTCACCAAACAATAATCATCCCAAATATTTATAAGAAAATAAAGAAATAAAGAAAAACTAATATGTATGAAGATATGGAAAGGAAGGTACCTTTAGCTTCTTTGCATCCTTTCCTGATGTAACCTCACAAAGAATGAAGTTAGAATGGCTTGGAAATGGCCGGAGGAATGGAACTTCTTTCAAAAGGTCATAAAGTCTCCCTCTTTCTTTCAACAAAGCATTTTTTACATTCTGTAAGTTTAGACTAACACATTAGCTTTCATTTGTGTTGAGAATAATAGCATGTAATAAATGTGTAAACATGCAAGGGTACTTAAGTATTTTGAATATCCTGTAATTGCTCCCAATATACGTATATTTATCACAGTGCTTGACCCAAATTCTGTTATATCAAACTCTTACAACAACTTTCAATAACCATAATGTACTAGGGGATAATCAATTAACATACATGTGTTATATGCAAAAGAACAAAAGAAAAACCTCTAGATAGGTAGGATTTTGCAATGCTGCACATGCAGAAATTTCAGCAGCAACAGATACATTATACGGCTGCTTTGCTCTCCAAAGATACTCAATTATACTCAAAGGAAAAGCTCCATATCCCACTCGAAGTCCAGCTAAACCTGAGACAATTAGAAAATTATGCATTTAATGGTTCAGATTAGGACAAGCAACTCCAAGCCCAAGTTATAAAGTAGCTTCCCACTCAATATAACAAATCAGTAACAGGATTTTGTACATATCAATTCAACAAATATATGAAACATAAGTATCTAATCCATAAACTGAAAAATTTACAACAAAACTTTGATTTTGTAGAGAGAAGTGTTGTTGGCTACTCAGCTCCAATCAATAGAATTAGGAATTACTTGTTGGTGTGAGTTGTCATTTAAGGAATAATTAGAGATATTGCAGAATCAGTATCAAATCCCCTCTTTTAAGGGTCAAAAACAATGTTAGCCTTAGTGTATTACCCAAAATAGAATCCATGATTGTCTCAGTGTACTCTTATATATATTTGTAGCTGTTTCATCAGAATATACGAAATAAAATTAGAGACATAAATTCCCTTTTTATCATTACTCAGTCATTCAGATCCATCATAAACATTCTGCTTCCAACTCCAATACTACAATCCTACTTTGTCTAAATATATAACTTCTTTGGCTCTTGGTCATAATGGGATTCTATCTAGTCTGCATTGATTTCAGGATCTTTTACCGACATGTTTTAGATAATTTCCAGCTGAATTTCTATCCAGTTCTGATCTCCTCTGCATGCATATTTCTGGTGCGCTTCAAATAGTTTAAAACAACTGTCGAAAGTCCCCTCCCCCCCCCCCCCCCCAATCTCATCATTCTGACAAGCTCAAACCTCTGTTTTGCCATCAGTGACTTTTTCCAACTTTTTTTACCATTGTTCACCAGTCATTAGCTTTTCTGATCACCACCTTCCAGATCTAGACTGCCACCCAAAGATCAGCAAAACTCCATCAGGTCCGGCCCAAGAAGAGTTCACACATACACACAAGACCCAGCTGTCAGTTTTTGCGATGTGTGGCCATATATCTCAGCCATGCATGCTTCAGCCAGTCTCACCATTGCCAGATTTGTGCAGCCCTCCTGTCCGAAATCGGCACATGGTTTATCAGTTTCTGGCTTGTGACCCCTTTCTCAAGTTTTTTGCCACGGCTTGGTACCTTTTACTTTCTCTCCTTGTTGACCTCAACTCAAATCTGCCCTCTTTGGTTCAAATCATACGAAGTGGGATTGCAGAGGAATCATCCTAGCCCCATGACTTTCCCAGAGAAATCAGCCTGGCCTAATGGCTATCCTAGAAAAATAATCCCGTCTCTGCAGCTTAACCTGCAAATCTTCTTGATCCCACCATTCTACATATTTTATTGTTTGATTTTCTGAAAAGGCAAGTAACAAGCTGAAAGCTTAGGAAGCTTTGGCTTGAGGGGAAGTTAGAATATATGAAAATATTATATACCTTGGAGTATCTTAAACTATCCATTAGGATTAGTTTCCTTATTTCCCCATTATCTCCTAGGATTGGTTATATTTTTTTTTGCACAGCAAAAATAGAATTTAATTTATAATAAAAGACAGTACTAGGTGTACTGAATTACAAACAAGAGAATACAAAGGCAAAGATGAGCCGAACCCAACTAGAAAAGCCAAATTATGATTTGTTTGCCTAATTAGTTAGGAGTATGATTAGTATAAATAAGGGTTAGCAGTCTTAGTTTTTAACTTTTTATCAATCTATCAACACAATATAATACATCTCAGTTAATATCAATTTCTGTTTCATTCTCTTTTATCTCTCTTCCTCCCTTTATACCTAAAAACTCCATAATTTCAACAATCACCAAACACCCCAATTTTTCACTGCTTAGTGCTTGCTTTGTCAAAACTACATCGATGTTCAAGTCAATTATACACTCTTAAACACTAGTATTCAGCTTAAAATTGAATTATCAGTGTTTTTGAATAGCGGCTATAGTAATTTTAGTAAATAAAACTTCCATCCCGCATACTCAGTGTAAGTCCAGTTTAACCTAAATCCGCTAGGCCCTAATCCTTGTCATAATTCTCCATAATAAAAGAAACTGCAAAGAGATTATACTTCATACCATAAATTAAAATACGGATCAATACAATAATGTCAATTCTCAACTAAAATGCACATATTAGCATGTTGACAAGATGCCTGAAAAACATAGTTTTATAAAGTCTGACCAAATCTTGCAAGGGAACAATTCTCAAAAGAAAAAAAATATTATAATAAGGGAACAACATGAATTCTCAGTTCATATTCAACTTTACTTGTGTAATAGGTTAAGATAAAAGCATAAGCATACCAGCTCTTTTGCTAAATGTCCGAAGAACAATCAAATTATCATGTTTCTTCACCCAACTCATCCTTGATTCAATTGCTGAAAACTCAATGTATGCTTCATCCAGTATCACCAATATAGGAAGCTCGAGTATTTTTAAGAGAACTTCGTCATCAATTATACTGTCATGAAATTGTTAGATTAATATCTACAAGATCAAAAGCTAACAAAGGAAACTCAAATTTCCAGCATATTAATGGTACAACAATCATCTCCGGTCTTACTAAATCCTGACTTCAGATTGTTAATGAAAAGGAAATATAGAAGGACTGCCTTCATTATGGTACAATTTCTGATAGGACACTGTAATATTGCACACTAAAATACGCACTATTTGTATGCAAATACATCTGAACCTATAATCCACTACAATATTAATAAATGTATTCCTAAGAGTAGGTTGGCTAGCCAAATCATATTAATCTGTTTGTGACTGAACAAAAGCACAATAGAAATCAAAAAGAAAAAAGTGCACAAGGAACTAGTTTTAAATGGGAAGATCTGTGGAAAAACAAATTAGTTGAAAAAGAAAACACTACAAACATACAACTCCAGGTACCCTTTCTAACTATTCACTCTAGAGTAAGAAAGGATAATTGACAGTTACCTTCCATCTGGATTATTTGGAGATGTTAAAAATATGCATTTGGGCTTCTCTTGTTTAACAACTTCAGCAATTTGTTCAACATTCAAGCTGAAATCTGGCCTCCTTGGAACTGCAGTTTAAATAATGCAGATGGTTATGCACATCTAACACGGCATAATAAGAAAAATCCAAAACACAGTAAGTAAATCATAAACTAATGAGAAGACAATGAATAATAAAAAATTATAAGGATGAAGCAATCAAAAAACCCAAGATCACAACATAATGTTTCAAGAGATATGAGCCACAATACAATAGTAAAAAGGTTAATTTGTTTAGGGCCTTTTGTTTTACAATGGACAAGCATGGCAAGATTCACATCATCATAGGGACAATTTTATCAGGCAAGTCTGAAAAGCTAAAGATCTGCAATCAATTTCATGAGAAATCCCTTTACTGTCTAAGGTTCAATCAGTTGATATCTGTTTCTCATTTGACAAGTATAATATGATCTATATTTTTTCACTAAAAAAGAATAAATTTTAAAGCTGTCTCTAGGTAATGTTATTCTGACCTTTGATAACAAGTGCTCCATTAACCGCAGCATCAAATTCATACATTGTGAAGGTCGGAGGGCAGTCCACAATCTTGTCTCCAGGATCCAGCACACAACTGGAGTATATATGAGAAGCATGTATGATGGTGATTGTCGTAGCTATGATGACAATTAGCATGAAGAGAAAGAATTTGAGGCTTATCTAAAATACATAAGGTATTGGTTCTAACCGCATGATCAAATCAATAAGCTCATCTGCACCACACCCTGCAAGAATATATTCAGCTTCAAGGCCTGAATCATGGGCAAGAGCTGCGCGCAATCTGCGGCTCTCTGGGTCAGGATAGACATATGGGAATTGCATTGATCCTAGGGCTTCCATGACCTGTCAAAAGTAATAAAGGGTGTACTGTTCGGCAAGATCCTTACATACACTTGAGCATAGCTCAGAAATTAAAAAACTTAAAAATTGAAAGATAATATTTCACCCTGCCATTGTTAAACATCATATTACCAAATAATTATTTTACACGTTTACTCAATAGTATGGGAAATACAGACATAAAAAAATATAATAAGAACTCACCTCTGGAGGGGGACCATAAGGATTTTCATTAGCATCTAACTTCACGATATCCTCAGGCTTACGTCCAAGGCGAGCTGATAAAACCTGCAACAGAAAGCCTCTTCTTTTGTTAATAACCAGCATTGTAGCGGGGAACAATTTTGCCCCACTAAAGTAACCACAGACAAGTGTTGTGGCCCAGAGTTTAGAGCAAATGTTATAAAAATTAGCATCAAATGCCAAACTCCCTGCCTCTTGATGATAGGTAGAGACAAAATTACAGTTAAAAAACTTGTAATTTGAGTGCAGTGCGTACTCAAGCAAGCAAGCAACCAACAAATCTCACAGAATAGAAATACAATTTTATAAAGAAAAAGAATAGACCAAGATCCAATAACGCCACAGGTTACATGAAGAAATAAGCATGTATATTCAATTCTAAAGTAACAAATGCACAAGTAAGCTTCAATAGCTAAGCTAACAGTCGATGAGAAACACATGACAAGACCAAATTCTTAACAAGAAATTCCAAATATTGCCAAGAACACTTCAGGCAAATTAAACATTGTATTGTAGGAGTAGTCACAAGTAACCAACAAAATCAATAGGATTTGACTTTTGATGACACAAACCTCAAAGGGCAAAATGGGCTGATAAGGAGCCAACTTCCTCAGATGCTCTCTGATGAAGGAGTCACCTGTCACCTGCAGGGGGCCATTGTTGACTTGCTCCACAGGAACGGTAGAAGCCATTGCCACAAACTTCCTCTGATTATTCCCCTCAAATGAACAAATGGGTCTTGGTGCCAAACCCACTTGCTGCTTCAGATTGGCGTTGGACTTAACCCAGCACAAAGCACCAGTGTTGTAGAAATCAATCACACCCATTAAAGACTGCATATAAATGAATGAATAAATATAATAAAAAAATGAAAAAGATTCAAACTTGTGCAATTAGAGTAGCATTTCAGATGAAGGGGAGAAAAGGGAGAACATGACATGAATGTCCCAGAAACAAAGGGAAGAAAAAGAAAATACGAGGTTAAGGGAAGGCGTGTGTACCCTGCACTAAAGGGAAATGAGGAACTTACTTGGCAGAGGTTGCTGGAGCCGGCAACAATTTAGAATCGAAACTGAAGTTTTATTTAACAAAAATAAAATAAACATCAGCAAGGGGTAGAGGTGAACCCTAAAAATACACTGTTGAAAGAAAGACAAAAAACCAAAAGCAGAAACACTAAAACAGTAGTTTAAAGAACTAATAAAAAGGTTTAATGGAAAGACAAAAAGAGTTAAAAAAAAACAAGTGGTTCAGATTACTGATAAAAAAAATTGATTTAATTATTATTTTTATCTTTAAATTATTTTAAATAATTCACTATTTGATTTTTTAAAATAAATTAATTTAATCTTTAAATTATTTTAAATAATTCTAGTTGATATTAGAATCATGAAAATGTAAGAATTAAATTGATTCATGCATTTGAGGATTAAATTAATTTATTTTTAAAAATATGAAACCTTTAAAAATTTGAGGAACAACTTGATTCAATTTTAAAAATTGATCAAGTTGAATCCTTTTAATATTAGGGGTTAAATTCAACAATTTAAAAAAACAAAATAGGAGCAAGTTCAAAGTTAAGAAGAAAAAAAAAATTACAATGGGTGAAATGTCTAATATGACCAGTAAATTGTCACGTCAAGAGGAGTTTTTTTATTATTATTATGCGTTGTGCTTCGAAGGAGAAGAAAGTTGCGTTCTTTCCCGACAATGGCGAAATATCCATATTCTGTAGTTTATCAGCAATGTTCTTCCCACCAATCACCACTGCGCCATTTCAACAGTCGTCAAGTACAATGCCAAAAGCACGAGCCGATTTCAAACGAGTCAAACGCAACTCGGACCAACTCGTTCTTCTCCTCCGTCGCCGACGAACTTGCGCGACCTCCGGGAGCCATGGCCTCCGTACCAAGGGGGCGGAGACATCATGCAATCCCTTCGTGAAGCTAGGGTTAAAAATGACTATTCAATACAAATTGCAATTTTTATTAAAATATTATAAGTAAATGGAGTTAACTGTTAATCAGTTCATAATCTCACCGTTTGTTTGTTTTAATTGACATCCAACGGTTTAAACTAACTGCTTCACTCGTGGACCTGTAGAATTTGCCGGAGGAAATATGAATAGTAATGTTTTTTTTTATTTATTTAAAGAAGAAGTAGAAGAAAAATAAATTTAAAAATAAAAATATTGTTTTTCTATTTTTAATTCAAATTTTAATATTCTTTTTCTCCTTGCTTTCCTTTCTTTCAACTAAAGGGAGATCCTTCCTTTTAATTTACTTTAGAAAATAAAATAAGTAAGTTTGGTCATAAATTAAAAATTAAAGTTTCAATAAGAATTTGATTCCTATAATTTAATATTTTTTTCTATATTTTCCTATAAATTATTTTTTCAAAAAAATCCCTATAAGTTTTAAATGTTTCATATTTAATTTCTGTCTTAAAATACTTCAAATTATCATTATTTTTGTTAATGTCAACACGTGTCACACATCATCACATAAGTAAGTAACAATTGATAAATATTTTTATCAAACCCTTATGGACAGATAAGTTTCAGCGCCTTGTCAGCAAGTTGGACGTTTATCTTCCACCAACGGCTCCCACTTAGAGTATTCTAAATTATTAGAATTACTATGTCATTATTTGTATCAAAATTATATCATTGTAATTAGTGTTTTTACTTTTTAGAACTATTTGGATTAACCTGTTATTCATTGTAATTATCGTAGTTATATAAAACATATTATGGTCTGTTTTAAGACACAATTGACAGAAACAATTCCTCCTTTAATTTTATTAAAAAATAAGTTACTCCAAGCACAACGCAAGATTAGAGGATGATATAGCAAAGAAGTTCATAGTGTCAAAGAATACAGAGCCATTTGAATTATGTGTTAAGAGAAAGAAGTTATTTGAAGATGCTTACTTAAATTAAATCCCAGAGTCTATTAGAAAAGCATAACAGTTAATTGTCACTGGCAAGCCTTTCCAAGCTGTTTGACCCATTCATTGTCATCATGATACAATTAAAGAAATAATTGATTGCTTTACTCCTTTATCAAATGATAGAAATAGTACCTCATATTGTTGTGTTCTCTGGCATGCTAATTACAACACAATTTGTGTTATTACAATGTCTTATTCTCCCTATTTTCATACACTAAGAAATTCCCGAATATATATAAAAAACGTAGAAAATTTCTAATTTTTAATTGGTGCTGACTATGGTGAAGTCTGCAAAAATGGACCACGAGCACTAAAAGTAACCCGGTAATTGAAGGTTTTAAACAGGAAGAAAACAAAAATAAAAATATATATTAAATCATTAAAAATTAACTTTAAAATATTAAACAATTATTAAAAGTTTAATTTGGTTTTTTTTTTTTTAATTTGAATCCTCCTTTTCCACAACCAATGATTATTCCTATTCCAGATCAAGTATTTCTCTTTCTCCCAAATCCTTCTAGATTCACTGTCCGATCTTTCCTTTTTTTATAATCAACAACTTCTTCTTCTTCTCCATCGATAGTGACGAAAACTTCTTCTCCTTGTTAGAGGCGTCGTTGCGACTTACGACTCCGTTCACCTTTGCCTCGCCAACGTCGTATCTCGCGGCAAAGGTGGAGTTTGCCTTGCCAACGGTGGTGATGTTTCTTTCTCCAAATCTGAAATCCACTCCACCTAGATCTACCTCTTTTGCCTTGACTTCTCCAATGACGACTCCAACACTATCCACATCTAGAGGACCTGCATTAACTATTCGAGGAAGCTTCTAGATCTAAAGATTTGATTTTTTTTTTCTTGTTTCTGGGTGAGTGTTTTGTATTTGAGGTTGTCTAGTTATGTTTGTAATTTTGTTAGTGAAGTAAGGGGAAAGAGGAACAATGGTTGTAAAGACCCCAAACAAATCACACCATAGATGAATTCAGAGGTTATGCATGTACAAAACTATATAGTTGAAAATAATTAAAAAAAAAAATTAGTATTACCTATCCCAACAAAATATATCTATTTTTCAGTAGTCTATCACTTAACCCCCTGTTCTCTCTCATTCTCTTCCTCCATTGAAGCTTTCTCTCTAAGCTTCTTATCCAAGACACTCTCTTGGTGGTGAAACTTCTCCTTCCATGACTTATTCTCTAGTAGATGACGTCTCCTCTCACCTCTTCTCCTTTATCTTCCGCTGCAACTCCATGACTGAAAATCACTATTGAATGACCTTATTGAAGCTCAAAGATTCAGCCTCTATAGAAGCTTCTCACGCAAGCTTCCATCAAGTGTTGGTTTATGGGGACAATCAATGATATTGAGAGTAGTCGAACGAGACCATAGTTAGTTGTCAAGGTCTCTAAAAGGATTACTCACAAAAGATTCTGACCAACAAGGATGTTGAGTGAAGTGTCATCGTGTGAAGTATTGTAATATAAGAGACATGGTGATGAGGATGAACAATGAAATTAGGAAAAAAAATGAATTTTTCTTATTATAAAAAAATCAAATGTATTAAAAATATTATCCATTAAACAAGTTTTCCTTCTTCAAACTAATTTACCCAACAAACCTGGTATTTGATAAATTTGTAAACCTTCTCCATTATAATATAATTTATCTCCATGATAACATAATTTATTATTTTATTTTAATTTTTAAATAAAAATGTTTTTTTTTATTTTCTTATGTAGATAACCTATTATTACAGGTAAATTTTAATGCACCACCAATTAGGGGTAGGCGTGGGATTGTATTTCTAAGAATCAAATCCATATTCAATTCATATCTACTTAAATGGATTGGATCTTAAACTTATATCTATATTTTTTTAAAAACAATTTGGATTCAAAATCCAATCCATTTAAGTGGATAGAGATTTGGTCATATCCAATCTATATCCACTTAAATGTTATAAGGATCTTTTTTTTTTTACAAATTTTAGTAATTAAACGCTAAAAATTGAAAACTTAGCAGTTATCCATTTAAGAGTTATTTTCAATCGACTTTGGTCAAGACTATTTTCAACCAGTCTTGGTTAGAGTATTTTCGACCTACCTCAACTAGGACAATTTCGGTTGACATTGGCCCATACATTTTTAGACCGACATCAACCAGGATTATTTTTTTATTGATGTCGGTCAATGCATTTTTGGTGGACGTAGGTCAAAGATGTTTTTGGTCAATCTTAGGTAAGGTTATTTTTTGGTTAAGGTTGTCTAGGGTTTTTAGTCAATGTCGGTCGATGATATTTTTTGGCCGACATCAATTAGAGATTTTTCGATTAGTGTCAACCAAGACTATTTTTTTGCCAATGTTGGTTAGGGTTTTTGTGGCCGACATTGGTAAGGGTTTCTTTGGCCAATGTCAGACGTTGATATTTTTTGCCCAACATTAGCTAGGACTATTTTTTGGTCGACTTTGATTAGGTTTTTTTTTGTTGACATCAACTAGGGTTTATTGGTCAACATCGGTCATGACTATTTCTTTTGGTCAACGTTGACTAGAGATTTTTTGTTGTTATTGACATTAGCTAGGGTTTTTTCGATCAGCGTCAATTAGGAGAATATTATGGCCGATGTTGGTCGATGATGTTTTTCAGTCGATGTCAACCAAAAAAATCCTAGCCGACATTAGCAAAAAAATAGTTTTGTTTGATGCCGACCAAAAAACCCTAGCCGATGTCGACTGAAAAACCTATCTAACGTTGACCAAAAAATAATCTTTACAGACATCAACAAAAAAACCCTAACTGACATCGACAAAAAAATAATCTCGACTAATGTCGGCCAAAAAAACTTTAGACGACATCGGCCAAAAGATATTCCCGATCAACTTTGGCCGGAAAACTCCTTACCAACATTAATCGAAAAAATAGTCTCAATCAATAACGGCTTCAAAACATCTTTAGTTGACGTCGGCCAAAATAACTCTTGATGACATCGACAAAAAAATAACTCCTACCGAAATTGGTAAAAAAAAACCTAATTGTCATCATCCAAAAAATTAAATTGGATTTAAAAATCCAAACAAATATCCAATTAATTGGATTGGATTTAAAATCCAAAAAATTAGATTTGGATATGAAACTAGACCATTTAAATAAATTTAAAGTAGATTAAATTGAATTGAATATGGATTTGATTTTATATATTTGGATTTTTTTGCATAGGCCTACCACTGATGGTCTATTTTTTTTTAAGTCTTCACCGTAGCCAGCACCTTTTTAATTTCTTCATGTCGCCTTTCCATTTGAAAATAGCCTTTTCTGTCCAAAATTGCCATTAAAATAGACAAAATAAGCCTTTTCCATTTCCAGATTATTTAAAGACAAAATTTTAAAAGCATTTATTATCTATCAACAACTGGGATGCTATTGACAATAATTTATTCAGTTTTGGAGGTATAGAGTTCAATTTGACAAGTACTAATTTCGTGCTACAGCTATAATGCTCATAAACTAATAAGAAATGACAGAAATGAGATAACTGTGTAATTAAACAACAAGCTTTGTGTACCCAAGAAAATGTTGACTTGTCTAGAGCAATTTCTAAATATGGTCAATTACCTAAACTTAACAGTTATCTGGTATCACAAACTAGAGATTTTCAAGCAATTTCCCCGTACATATAGGCTATTACTCCATCTCATTAGTTTGGCTAAATCTTCAAACTAGTACGCCAAAGAAATCAAAACAAAAAGGATATGTGCGACTAGTAATAATGAATCAAAGAAGCATTCTCGATAATTTATATCCACTATATACATATACATTGGCTTTTTGAAGAGGCATAATTAGTCAAATCCCCTCATGGACTCAAACCCTTTCTAATCAAGCAAGAAACTTCTTCCAAGATCAATCATTCCAAGAACCCCAATTTTTTTAATCGTGGGAATAACGGATTTATAATAACTCATACATCTTGTGCAACCAAGATCAATCATTCCAAGAACCCGAATTGCCTGATTGACAAATGATCACAGACTTATCTTGCTCTATTTCTTGATTTACCTTGAGAATTGTTGATGGAGAAAAGCTTCCTCATGACCCTCACAATCACCACCATGCTAGGCTTGTTGTTCTTAGTGGGAAATAGTGAACTATTATTGGTCTTTGCAACAGTTAATGCTGGAGCATATCTTAATTCCCTTGAAGAAGAGGTAGCAGACACTGTGGTTGTTGTTGAATACAACTCCTCATTGAAATCCTCCCACAACATGTCCATTCTGTCTTCATCCTCCTCTAGTCCAAATCTTTTCCTGCTATTTTCTACACATGAAAAACTCTTCCTGTGAACCTCAGCTGCTACTAGTTTTGCTCCAAAACACTCATTTTCTCCTCTTTTGTTCCCTTGGTAGTAGGGATTAGGAGATGCTGCTGGTGACAGGTTCCATAGAGGAGGTGAATCAATGTTGTGTGCACAAGTATCACTGATTCTAGGGAAACTGAACTCCTCTGTATCCATGGTTTAGCCAATCAGCACTTTGTATACGATATTAGAGTGAGGGAGAAAAAAAATGTGTGTTCTGGGGTAGGTTTGGGAGTGTGTGGGCCTGGAAGTTGTTTAGAAGGCTTTAGTTCAACTGCCAGAAAATCATGCACTTTCTTATTCACTAAAAAATGATTAAAAGAAATGCCAGTAATATAGTATACTTTAGTGTCTGTTTAGATATGTTCTTTAAATTAAACTTATTCCACCAGCTAAAATTAACTTGCACTTAACTTTTATATATATATAAAAAAACATTTAGCATCTTTAAAAGTTTAAGTGCATAAATTGATTTCAGCTTATTAAAAAATCTCAATTTATATTTTATTCTACTTTCTTATTTTTTATCTCTTATAACTACTTATAAAAAAAAGTTATTAAAAAAACCCTTAATATACTCTTTTCAGCTTTCGTTTTGAAATACCTAATATTTATTGGAATTTTAACACTCTCTATAGATATGCTCACTTACGTTTTCAAGGAAGATCTTGGCCACTCATAGGTAGGGCAGGGCCATGCGTGCCTAAACATAACAGAAGGCAAAAAGCTAACACAATCACTTATTCCACTGCTTAATTGATTATGAAAACAATAATTGACACAAATCTATATACAAGAAAGTAAAGTGAAGGTGAGAAAATGACAAACCTAGAAAATAATTTTTCCATAATTATGTAAGAGGGTACCATAATTGTCCTTCCTTAATGATTAAAGGTTGATGAAATTAATGTAACCATAGGTGTTGAGATGTGATGTAATTTCTAGAATGTACATAATTAGAAGTAGCCTATACCTTTAAGGGCAGCCAAGAGATGCTTATTATCGCCGGATTGATAGGAGGAAGTAATTTGTATGTTAGTTATTTTCCAAATTGGTGTTTGACCATTTAAACAATGAAAGGGATATTGAAGCACTAGGAGTCTAAGACAACACGTTCAATACTTCAATCTTTTTAGGTTGGGTTACATCTCTCTCTCTCTTGTGTGGTGGGGTTCCACATGGCCAGTTGTCACCAAAATTTCAAGTTTGATGGTGATCTCCAGTGACACGTTACGAAGAGTGCATAGATGTTGGTATGCATACAACAAACAAATAGTTAAAAAGAGGCTAGTTAGTTTAAGAGTATAAACCAAGTAAACGGTGTTGGTCTAGAGTGCCAAACAATTTGCTATGAAACAAAATGTGTTTTTGGCTTCTTTTCTACGCTCAAAATTTGTGGCCATTGGATTTATGGCTCATGATTTATCCCCCCATAGTTAATGAGGTATGACAAAATGCACTATGCACATGACCAACCAAAAAATATAGATAGTTCTCACCAACCCCTTTGAATATTTTGTCTAATTGTTTGGCCTAAAACATTAAAATTATGCAGTCACTGATGAAGAGTTTTTAAAAGAGGAAATGAACAGAAATGAGGCGATGGATTCATATGTTTATCAAGATAGAATACAAATGTTAACCCTTTCATTACCTTCGATTTTTCTGTGATTGATTTTTAATTTATTCAAAGAGGCTAAAAAACCTGGAAAAAAAGGATTACAAAGGAACTAAACGAGGGATATCACCCCCCCCCCCCGTAATATCTCCACTTAGTAAAGGCTATATATGTTCACCCACCAAAGACTATAAATTTTAGGGGAAATGGGGGTTGAATAGTTTTTGAATTCCAAAAAGTGAACAAATTTTTTATAGATATTTTAAACAAAGTCGTCTATCATTTGCATGATATCAATCTTGGGTTATTATTTAATCACTGTGATAGGGGGCAGTGATTAAACATGTCTATGTCAAAAGGAAAATGGATGGGCCATTGGTTAACAGGGCCTAAAAGGACTCAACAGTTAGTTAGTTAGAGAAGTTATCAGTTAGTTACTAATTGTATCCATCCAAACAATAAGAGAAAAATGTGTCTTTTGGCTAACTGTTAATGTGATAGGAAAGTTTAAATTTCTCTAGGAATTTCATTTGCTCTTCACCTAGTCTAAATTTTGTTCTTCAATAGAGCAAGTTTCATTTTTCTGTTAGTTTTGCACTACCAGTGTAACAATTGTTATTAGAAGTTTAGAACTTTCCGCTATGTCTCTCAGTTGCAAACGAGCAACACAAGTGGTGACACCAACATTGCAGAGATTTCCTGAGATTAGTTGAAAGGGCCAATGAATAGGCAGTATGGAGCATGATGAAATGTTAGGATCCAATTGCAAAGATGTCCTCAGCTTATGCTATAATTTAAAACTGAAGCCAATGACTTCATCGCAGACAAATTTTCCAGCTTTTCACCTTATGGATAAGGTGCATGCTTAGGGGGAGAGTATTGATAGGGACCAATGAAGTCAAACTCTTCAGATTATGTTGAGTCTAGTTTGGAATTATGCTCTTCAATAAAGAAAGTTAAACTTTTCCATTAATTATGCAGACCTTGAGTAACACATTATTTCTGTTTAGACAAACCTAAATAAATTCATCAAACACTTGAGCATTTACTTGAAAATGGCATTTAAACATTTTTCCTCATGCATATGCTCCCAATGATTTAGATTTCAGTGAGACTACCAAACTATTTTAGTGTTTCTAAGCTCTTAACATATTTTGTTTTTTTGGTTGGATGAGTATGCATACATAATGACAGTAACAATGGCTGGGAATGTCTACAGTTTTGGTGTCATCCTGCTTGAACTGATAACAGGAAAAACTGCAGTGACTGAGGGAATGGAGTTCCTAAAGTGGGTTTTACGTAATCCAACAGACCAAGATTACATTCTTGATTTTAATGTCAGTAAAACATCACAAGCCATTAGAAACCACATGCTTGCGATTCTCGAGATTGCTCTTGTTTGTGTTAGTAGATCCCCAGAAGCAAGACCAACAATGAAGAGCGTGCTACATATGCTGCTAAATGCTATATGAAGTCAAACTCTTCATATTTGGAATAAATCTTCAAAAGAGACTTTTCTATATTTGGGTGATGCTTTGAGTCTAGAAAATATGAAAGCATAGGGTCAGCATAATTTTTGAAAGCTTTCTAACTTAGAAAGTTTGGTTCTTTCCTCTAATAACCTCATTGGTGAAATTTCAGCTTCCTTTTTGAACTTCACAAAGCTTTCAAGATTTGCGGCAAATCAGAACAATTTCATAGGTCCTGTACCCCCTGGGATTACAAATCATGTTACGAGTTTGGATCTTAGTTTTAATAAATTGTCTGGACCCATTCCAGAAGACCTCTTATCCTCATCACAGTTTCTCCAAGCTTGTTCAAGTTGAGGTTTGGGAGCAATGAACTGAGTAGAAACATTCCTTCAGGTGCTTTTGCAGCAGTTCCAAATTTGACATACTTGGAGCTGGATAACAATGACTTGACCGGAACCATACTGGTTGAATTGGAATCTTGCAGGAAATTGGAATCACTTGACTGGTGTATTGCCACCATTGCTAGGTAATCTTGCCAATCTTCAAGTCTTGAAGCTTCAAATGAACAAGCATAATGGTGCAATTCCTATTGAAATTGGCCAACTTCATAAGTTGTCAATACTGAATTTGAGCTGCAATTCTCTGGGTGGATCAATTCCATCTGAGATTTCAAGTTTGAGCAGTCTTTCTTTGTTGAACTTGCAAGGCAACAATCTGAATGGTTGCATACCAACATCCATCGAAAACTTGAAACTTCTAATTGAACGCCAACTCGGGGAAAACCAGCTAAGTGGTGTGATACCAAGCATGCCGTGGATTCTGCAGGTGTCACTGAATCTTAGTGGCAACCACATTAGTGGTTATATTCCCCGAATTTTTGATAATTTGGTTAGCCTGGAAGTCTTGGATCTCTCAAATAACAAATTTTCTCATTCAATCCCCAAGGAACTAACTGAAATGTCAGCTTTGACAGAGTAACTGTTTGGTAAATATTTGTGTTTTAATTTAAAATTTATAAATATATATTAATGATATTAATTATATTTTATAACATAAAATATTTATTTTAGATTTTCTTAAAATTTTGTTTTAATGAGTCAACTAGTTTGTTATATTTGTTGTGACAACTGTAGGTTCGTTTCCAACGATCATATTTTCAATGGTCATAGTTGCAAAAATGTCTATATATCTCTCTTTCCTCTTTCCTACAAAAGAGACACAGAGCCACATTTGGTTTTTTTCTTCCAAAAGATTATCTCTTTCTTTTCCTATAAAAAAACTTATTTTTGTGAGAGCAAGAACATTGGTGTTCAGAAGGTTCAGGGATCCTTTCGCTGTACACGATCGGAACCAACGGGTTGTCGTATCTTGGGAGAGGAGCGCAATCAAATTTTCCTACCAGCGCAGTGGGGCGTTTTCTCTCTAAGGATAGCGTTTACACGCTTCAACTCAGGTTATATCTTTCTTCCCTTAATTTATTTTTTCCTTGTGCTTATTGTATGTTATAATGTATTATTCATGTGTTATCAATTAAATTTATTTTGTTATTGTTATTTTGTTATTTAATTCAAGATTGTACATCTTCTTCGTATTTATTTTCTTTCATTTTTATTTTATTTTCTAACCGTCTTAGAGAGAAAAGTCGATTTCACTTTCTTCTTGCATAGTCTTTTCTGCTGTAGCATTCTATCTTATCAAAATGTTTATCATGAATATGATTTTGTTCTTATCTGATTAGCCTAAAAAAAATTACGGGTGAAAATGCAATGCATTATGTTCCATTAAAAATGTTTTTATTATATTATTTTATTTCCTGAAATTTTAGATTAGTATGAGATTGTTGAAAAATATTTTCTTTGTCAATTGTATTTTTATTTAAGATAAAATGCTTTTAGAATTAGTTTATGTGAAAAACTAAAAATATCTCACTACTTTCCTTTGTGCATTAGGAAGTTATCTTTTACTTGATCAAATGATCTTGTGAACACAAGTCTTTAAAATCAGGACATTTGTTGTTTGGGTTTTTGATTTCTATTGTTTAACGTTATTATTATTACTGCAAGTATTTTGTTGCTCCATGTTGACTAATTATCTCTTTATATATAACTCATTGATAAAAGATAAGCCTGTGAAAATATAACACACAAAAACAATAAAATAAACACTTTGGTGAAGCTTTATATTCTGCATGTCGCATTCTTAATAGAGTACCTTATAAAAAAATTTAAAAAAATCTTTATGAGCTATAGAGAAAAAGAGAATCAAATATGAAATATCTTAAAGTGTGGGGGGGTCTAGTAAAGGTTAATATCCTTATTAATAAGAAAAGGAAAATTAACAAAAACAAAATGTTAATTGTATTTTGTTGGATATTTTTTACATAATACTACTTATAGATTCTTAGTTGTTAATTCAGAAGTGATTGAAATTTCTAATGTTACTATTATGCAGTCTAGAGATGTCACTTTCTTTAAAAATCTTTTTTCTTAAAAAATAAATCGTTAAATCTTTATATGGTTTGAAACAAACTCCAAAGCAATGACACAAAAGTTTGATTAAGTTATTCTTTTGTATGATTTTCAAATTAATGATAGTGATAAATGTGTGTATGTGAAACAATTTGATGATAATGGATGTGTCATTTTATGTTTGTATCTGGATGACATATTGGTATTTGGTAGTAATAAGCATTTCATAAATGATGTGAAGTTTTTCTTGTCTAGAAATTTTGATATGAAAGACCTTGGTTGTGTAGATATGATTTTGGGTATTAAGCTTATAAAGAAAAATGATGACATGACTTTTATCCAATCTTATTATGTTGAAAAGCTATTGAAGAAGTTTAATTATTTTGATGCGTAACATGCTTTCACTCCTTATAACTCATCCATCATGTTTAAAAAAAAATTGAGTAAATGAATTTCTTCACATAAATATTCTCAAATTATCGGTTCTTTGTTGCATTTGACAAACTTCTCTAGGCCTGACATTGCATATGCAGTTGGTAGATTAGGAAGGTATACTAATAATCATGATCATTCTCATTGGATTGCATTAGAAAGAGTTTTTAGATACTTAAGAGGAACCATCAGTTATGACATTCATTATACATGTTTTCCTGCGGTAATTGAGGGGTTTAGTGATGCAAATTGGATTTTTGATTCTGATGAAACGAAATCAACAAGTGGTTATGTTTTTACTTTAGCTGGTGGTGTAATATCATGGAAATCTGCTAAACAAACTATTATTTCACGTTCTACTATGGGAGCAGAAATTATTGCTTTGGATACTGCTACTAGTGAGGCTGAGTTTCTTAAAAATTTGTTAGGTGATTTGCCATTGTTGAATAAGCCTATACCTCCAATTCCAATGCATTGTAATAGTCAAATTGCTATATCTAAAGTGACAAGTAAAATTTTAATGAAAAAAGAAGACACTTAAGAGTGAGACATAAGTCTATAAGAAATTTGATTTCTCATAGTGTCATTTCTCTTGACTTTGTCAGGTCAAAAAATAATATTGCGGATCCACTTATAAAAGGGTTGACGCGTCAACAAGTACTTGAGTCGTCAAGGGGAATGAGACTAAAGCCCATTATTTAGTTACAACAATGGACACCCATCTTCGTGTGATTGGTGATCCCATGAATGAAGTTCAACGGGTAAAAACGAAATTGTTTGTTGATTAAAGTACACCAAAATGAAATTTGGCAGAGCTGTTCCATTTCTCATTCCTATGACGAGGTGTATTATAAATTGTGACAATATTAAGGTTGAGGTATTTATATATGTGTATTATTGGTAAAAAAAAAATACCTCTTAATGAATCTGATGATAATTATTGTAGGGGTAGGGGTCACAACCCACTCTTTGAGGATTCACCTAGTGAGTGTGGTGGTGGGGCCGTCACTATGAGATATGGGCTAATCTCTAAGTGACACTCACGAAACAAGATACAAGCGCAAGGCCGTGTAACGCGTTACCATTGATTAAAATCTAATTGAACGCCAATATTGTAGGGGTTATGTACTAAAGTCCGGTTAAAAAATATGTAGTTCAAGACAATCAAGTCACTACATTTTTCTCGGATGGAAGTTCATAAACACTAGGTATAAGGCTCAAACCCGGAAGGTTCCTTATACCGAAATACAATATCACATGCTCTTTCTCTTATATTTTTATACAAATTATCTCTTAGAAAATATATTTTAAAATTTTAAATTATGTGGGAGAATGTTGGTAAATATTTGTGTTTTAATTTAAAATTTATAAATATATATTAATTATATTAATTCTATTTTATAAAATAAAATTTTTATTTTAGATTTTCTTAAGATTTTGTTTTAATGAGTCAACTAGTTTCTTACATTTATTGTGACAACTGTAGGTTGATTTCTAACAGTCATATTTCCAACGGTCATATTTTGTTGTTGCAAAAATGTCTATATATATCTCTTTCCTAAAAAGAGACAAAGAGCAACGTCTGGTTTCTTTCTCCCAAAAAATTATCTCTTTCTTTTCCTATAAAAAAAACTTATTTTTGTGAGAGTATGAACATTGGTGTTTAGAAGGTTCGGGAATCCTTTCGCTGAAGATGATCGGAACCAACAGGTTGTCGTATCTTGGGAGAGGAGCGCAATCAAATTTTCCTACCAGTGCAGTGGGACGTTTTCTCTCTAAGGATAGCGTTTACGCGCTTCAACCCAAACTATATCTTTCTTTCCCTAATTTATTTTTTCCTTGTGTTTATTGTATATTATAATGCATTATTCATGTGTTGTCAATTAAATTTATTTTACTACTGTTATTTTATTATTTAATTTAAGACTGTGCATCTTTTTTGTATTTATTTTTTTTCATTTTTATTTTATTTTCTAACAGTTACTTGCTAACAATCCACTGCTGTATGGTGAAATTCCAAAATTCAGTGAACATGTTGAAGTTGTATATTCTGGAACTGATATGATAAATAATACTGCACCTGACAACCCAACAGCCAACAGGCCCAACACTGTAGCAACTAGTTTTCTTGTTGGCATTGTCATTCAGCTGGATGTCTAAAAAAAATTGTTGTCATCCTCAATTAGTGATTATACTTAAAAAATGTGGCTATTTACTCATTAGTGATTATACTGTACCATATTGGTGAAATATAACTATAAAATAAGATTATAAAATTATCTAATAATATAAACGTATTAGAAAAGAAAAGAAAAATGTTAGAACGTATTACAAAAGGCAGTGTCATTACTCATTATCCATTTGTTCTTGACTTGACTTAGTGCAATTCGATCTCACATTGTCACACAACTCTTTGTTTGTGCAGTGAAAGACCTGCAATGTCAGTCAACTCCACTCCCAAACACTTTGTTCTTACTCTCTTTCCACCAACCTTCCTTCAACTCCAAACATATCCTAAATTTATTCTGTTGCAGACACTTCCCAACATTCTCTTCTTGTTCTATCCCCCATGTTGTTGTTTCTCTTCACCCTCAATCCAGTTCAAATAAAATACTCACTCACACACCCCAAATAGATACACATATATTCATATAATAGTGAAGCCTAATCACAGTTCAAAACTCAGTACCAGACACTGCTAAGAACATGGGCAGGTTTGAGTATATCCCCACTTCTTTCCTCAGTATTTTGTTCATTTTTTGTTTCTGTCCCATGGTGTTGTCCCTGCTGTCTCAAAACCAAACAAAAACCATGATCAATCTCTCAAAGAACCTTCCTCCCCCTGTTCCATGGAATGCCTCATACCCACCATGTTCATGGATGGGAGTGGATTGTGACCCTACCAATTCTTCTATAGTAGGGATATCTTTAATTCGGTATTCACTGTCTGCTTCTGACTTTCTGCCACTTGTTTGCAAAATTCAAACTTTGGAGCATTTTGATGTCTCCAACAACCGTCTGAGCTCAGTCCCAGATGGTTTCATCACCGAGTGTGGAAAGATTAAGGGGTTGAAAAAGCTGAATTTCAGTGGAAACATGTTAGGGGGTGATTTACCATCTTTTCATGGTTTTGATGCATTGGAATCCCTTGATATGTCCTTCAATAATTTGGAAGGGAGTATTGGTATTCAGTTAGATGGATTGGTTAGCCTCAAAAGTTTGAATCTTACTTCCAATAACTTCGGTGGGTCTATTCCTACCAAACTAGGAAATTCCACGGTTTTGGAGCATCTTGTGCTTTCTGTCAATCAGTTTGGTGGAAAAATCCCTGATGAATTATTGAGTTATGAAAACTTGACCGAGGTTGATTTTAGGGCAAATCTTCTCTCAGGGTCCATTCCTAGCAATATTGGGAAGCTTTCTAACCTGGAAAGTTTGGTTCTTTCCTCTAATAACCTCACTGGTGAAATTCCAGCTTCCCTTTTCAACCTCACAAAGCTTTCAAGATTTGAGGCAAATCAGAACAATTTCATAGGTCCTGTACCTCCTGGGATTACAAATCATCTCACGAGTTTGGATCTTAGTTTTAATAATTTGTCTGGACCCATTCCAGAAGACCTTTTATCCCCATCACAGTTGCAGGCTGTAGATTTGTCAAATAATATGTTAAATGGGTCGGTGCCTACAAATTTTTCTCCAAACTTGTTCAGGTTAAGGTTTGGGAGCAATCATCTGAGTGGAAACATTCCTCCAGGTGCTTTTGCAGCAGTTCCAAATTTGACATACTTGGAGCTGGATAACAATGACTTGACCGGAACCATACCGGCTGAATTGGAATCATGCAGGAAATTGGCGTTGTTGAATTTAGCACAGAATCACTTGACTGGTGTATTGCCACCACTGCTTGGCAATCTTACCAATCTTCAAGTCTTGAAGCTTCAAATGAACAAGCTTAATGGTGCAATCCCTATTGAAATTGGCCAACTTCATAAGTTGTCAATACTGAATTTGAGCTGGAATTCTCTGGGTGGATCAATTCCATCTGAGATTACAAATTTGAGCAGTCTTAATTTCCTGAACTTGCAAAGCAACAATCTGAGTGGTTCCATACCAACATCCATTGAAAACTTGAAATTTCTAATAGAACTCCAACTCGGGGAAAACCAGCTAAGTGGTGTGATACCAAGCATGCCGTGGAATCTGCAGGCGTCACTGAATCTTAGTAGCAACCACCTTAGTGGTAATATTCCCAGCAGTTTTGGTACTTTGGGGAGCCTGGAAGTCTTGGATCTCTCAAATAACAAATTATCTGGTCCAATTCCCAAGGAACTAACTGGAATGTCAAGTTTGACACAGTTGTTACTTGCCAACAATGCACTGCTGTCTGGTGAAATTCCAAAATTCAGTCAACATGTTGAAGTTGTATATTCTGGGACTGGTCTGATAAATAATACTTCACCTGACAACCCAATAGCCAACAGGCCCAACACTGTCTCTAAGAAGGGAATATCTGTTCATGTGACAATTCTCATTGCAATTGTAGCAGCTAGTTTTGTTTTTGGCATTGTCATTCAGCTGGTTGTCTCCAGAAAAAATTGTTGGCAACCTCAATTCATCCAAAGTAATTTATTAACTCCTAATGCAATTCACAAATCAAGAATTCACTTCGGTAAAGCCATGGAAGCTGTTGCTGATACATCAAATGTTACTTTGAAAACAAGGTTTTCAACGTATTACACTGCCATCATGCCCTCTGGATCAATCTATTTTATCAAGAAACTAGACTGTTCTAACAAGATATTGCCATTGGGAAGTCATGATAAATTTGGAAAAGAGCTAGAAGTCTTTGCAAAATTGAACAATTCAAATGTCATGACTCCTTTGGCCTATGTTCTGTCCATTGATACTGCTTATATACTATATGAATATATCTCAAATGGCTCCCTCTATGATGTTCTTCATGGAAGCATGTTAGATTGGGGTAGCAGATATAGTATAGCCGTTGGGGTGGCTCAAGGACTTTCTTTTCTTCATGGATTTGCCTCTAGTCCAATACTACTCCTTGACCTATCAAGTAAAAGTATTATGTTGAAGTCCCTCAAGGAGCCTCAAGTTGGGGATGTTGAACTCTACCATGTGATTAATCCCTTAAAGAGTACAGGGAATTTTTCTGAAGTTGTTGGTTCTGTTGGTTATATTCCTCCAGGTCAAAAACTCTTCAACCCTATATTCCTATTATTTTTTCATAGTTCACATATTAACTTTATATAACCACAACCAAAGACTACATAAATTGAAGGGGTGGATCATATAGATTTTGAATTCCACTAGTGAACGAACTTTTATGTTTATTTTAAGCCTAGTTGTCTCATTTACATATTATTAATCCTATGTAATTATTACTGATAAAAAAAATCCTATAGAATCATTTAATCACTGTGATAGAGGGACAGTGATTAAACTGGTCTGTGTTAGAAGGAAAGGGGTGGGCCACGGGCTGAGATGGCCTAATGGACTCAACAGTTAGTTAGTTAGAGAAGTTTTTAATTACTTAGTTATTACTTATATCTTAGCAATTAGGGAAAAAGGTGTCTTTTGGCTAAGATTGTTGATGTGATAGGAGTTTACTTCACCCAATCTACATTCATACTGAGTCTAGTTTGGAATTTTGTTCCTCAATAAAGAAAGTTACATTTTTTCGTTAATTCTGTGTTGCCAATATTGGTATTAGAGTTTTCCATCGTATCTCTTAGTTGCAAATGAGTGCACACGTTGTGACATGGATGTTGCAGTGATAACTCGAGACTAGTCAAACGGCCACTGTACAGCCAATCAAACATGAGCACTGAGACTGCAGAGTGTAGTGGGATGTGAGGATCCAATTGTAAGGTATGGTAGTTAAGTTCCACATTAGAAGTATAAGATTCTAGCTTTTGTGGTGGAGTTTATCATGTGACAGGAAGAGTACAACCGAAACCTTTGCAATTGACTTATTAGAGGAATGGGAATTGCAGGCACAATCACAAGATATTCTGGCCAATGCTTTCCCATATTGCGAGAACTCTGGGGTGAAGCTATGTTGTTGATCAAGTGGCATGAATTTCCAGACTGCAAGAACTATTGGGAGTTGATGATTTCATTGCAAGTAACTTTTGCAACTTTTCACCTTGACCGCTTGGTGGCAGGGTTAGTGCTTTGTGAGGAGCATTGATAGGGGACCAATGATTAAACAGCTTTATGTCAGAAGGAAAGGAGATGAGTTACAGGTTGACAGAACCCAAACTCACCTCCTATAAATGTTAGTTGTTAACTTGTTAGTTTTTGTTAGTGGGAGGACTCAAATCCACTATTACTTTGTTGTTAACAGCTTTATGTCAGAAGGAAAGGAGATGAGTTACAGGTTGACAGAACCCAAACTCACCTCCTATAAACGTTAGTTGTTAACTCGTTAGTTTTTGTTGTTAACTTGTTAGTTTTTTTGTTAGTTTGGAATTTTGTTCCTCAATAAAGAAAGTTACATTTTTTCGTTAATTCTGTGTTGCTAATATTGGTATTAGAGTTTTCCAATTGTAAGGTATGTTACTTAAGTTCTACATTAGAAGTATAAGATTCTAGCTTTCGTGGTAGAGTTTTGTTGAAGATTAATCTAGAAAAGTGTAGATGTATAATTGGTGGTCCATTATCTAGAGAGTTCTACACCTATAGAGATGTTGTAGTGTGTAGAAACTTCTTGATGGATGTAGAAAAATATCTCATTATCTAGAGTCATAGAAGCACCTAGAACATTATAGAGATGGATGGTAGATGATAGATGAGTCTAGAAGACTCTAAGACTAAGTAGTATAGAAGTGTGTAGAAATCACCTATGTAACCTATATAAAGGCATAAGTTGTAGCAAGTAATGTAATGTAAGTCAAGAAGCTAATAAGCACAATTCTAGTTAAGGTGTCAATTTTCTGAAAACTCATCATCTTCCTACTCTCATCATTTCTATCATACATTTCTACCATATCCTTCCATAGAAAAAAGGCATAACCATGTCCCATATCCTAACAAGTTTATCATATGACAGGAAGAGTACAACCTAAACCTTTGCAATTGACTTATTAGAGGAATGGGAATTGCAGGCACAATCATAAGATATTCTGGCCAATGCTTTCCCATATAGCAAGAACTCTGGGGTGAAGCTATGTTGTTGATCAAGTGGCATGAATTTCCAGACTGCAAGAACTATTGGGAGTTGATGATTTCATTGCAAGTAACTTTTGCAACTTCTCACCTTGACACTTGGGGGCAGGGTTAGTGCTTTGTGAGGAGCATTGATAGGGGACCAATGATTAACCATTTTTATGTCAGAAGGAAAGGAGATGAGTTATAGGTTGACAGAACCCAAACTCACCTCCTATAGTTTTTTTTAATCGATAAACGTTAGTTGTTAACTTGTTAGTTTTTGTTAGTGGGAGGACTCAAATCCATGATTTCTTTTCCCCTCCCTTCTCCCTTCACCACCAAGCCAACCCTATTACCTCTCTAACCCGATATGGTTGATTAGTTAGAGAAGTTGTCAATTAGTTAGTTAGTAATTGCATCCTAAGTTCTAACAATTAGGGGGACAAAGGTGTCTACGTTTCTACACTCACATTAAGTCTAGTCTGGAACTCTGTTCTTTCAATAAAAGCAAGTTCCATTTTCCCTGTTAATTTTGCAGAGCCAGTTTAACACACTGTATCTGTTTGATTTTGGTTACAACTTCCAAAGACAATTTTGACTAAATGCATCAAAAACTTCAGCATATAACCTGAAAATTCACTTAAAACATTTTTATTCATGCATTTACTACCAGTGATTTAGAATTGAATGAGATTGCCAACCTATTTTTGTGTTTCAAAGCTCTTAACATATTTTGTTCGATGGTTGGCAGAGTATGCATACACAATGACAGTAACAATTGCTGGGAATGTCTACAGTTTTGGTGTCATTCTGCTTGAACTGCTGACAGGAGAACCTCCGGTGACAGATGGAAAAGAATTGGTCAAGTGGGTTTTGGATCATTCAACAAACCCACAATACATTCTTGATTTTAATGTCAGTAGATCATCACAAGAAGTCAGAAGCCAGATGCTTGCAATTCTCAAGATTGCTCTTGTTTGTGTTAGTACATCCCCAAAGGCAAGACCAAATATGAACACTGTGCTTCAGATGCTTCTTAATGTTGGATGAAGTCAAATTCTTTAGTATTGGAATATATCTTGAAGAGAGATTTTTTGTAATTTTTGGATGATGCTTTAAGTCAAGAAAATATGAAAGGTAGACATATTACAGGACAAAGTTGGCTTAATTATTTTATGGTGTGTTACCAGTGTAAGTAAAACTAGTACCGTACATATAAGATATAACTTATACATATAAAAGTATACTTTTGTTTTCTACATACTTGTATATTACATTGTCCTTCTCTCTTATTTTAAAATAAGCACCCCCATCTTATCTTTGTTCCAATTTTAAATTTTTGGTTGAAATACGTTAACTTTTGTTAAAAAAAGTATTATCAAAATCATCTCACAAGAGATGTAAGTATTATCCTAACTTTTCCCCTTATATTAAGATATACATTGTTGATTGTTTTTTATTTTTTATATTCATTCTTCTTTTTTGTTGGTTTTATTGAAGTTTAGGTTAGTTGAATCTTAGACAAAGCAACACCAAGGTAAGCATGAAGACTTAAACAATTGTTACATATTATCAACTAATAAAATTTCCATATGAACTATAAGGAATTGAACTGAAGTCCTTTATCAAATATTAGTTTATTCGTTAGCAACTAAATTAATCTTTTTGTTGACATACACTCTCTCCCTCTGATCGATACAAATATATTACACTTTATTTAAATATTTCACTAAAGAGCACTCAATCCACTAAGTTTTATTGTATGTATAGTCCCACTAAATTTTAATTAATCCTTAAATTTTATGTCATTTACAAATAGAAGTCATGAAGTTTAATTTCATTTCAAATGATCCTTATATGCTACCCTGTACCGTGTTTTTAAAAAGGCACCTTCAACTTTAATTTCATTCCAATTCATTCTTAAACTTCATCATTTATACAAATAATTCCTTATATCAAATTAGAGTTAAATTATTTATATTAAATGTCAATAATTTACTATTTCTTTTTCTTATTATTTTGTTACAATTCATTTTTTCATGTATTAAAATATTGATTTTTCATGTATTAAAAATCTTTAACTTTTTCCTATAAGTCTATTTTAGATATTAACTTATTTAAAGGTCTATTTCATACATATTAAGAAGGGTAAAAATATTTTTTTTTTACAAAGCCAAAGATTTTTATTTAAAACAATAAAATAATTTTAAACAATAAAATGTTACTAGAATTTACCTACAAATATTACACGTGACACATTATAAATTTTTTTAAGTTCTAAAAAAAAAGAGCCCTAATCTTATTACTCATTTATTCTTACAGAAATTAACCTAAAAAAATTATAATTTTATTAAAATAATTATAATATTATATATCATATTAATAATAATACATTATTTGTATTAATAAATATTATTGTTAACAATTCAGTCCGTCAAACTTAAGAAAATTTTCTTAAGGGTTATGACTTAACATATTTAACTAAGGTGTTTTAAATAGTTTAAACTTGACAACTTTACTAAATGAATGAAACCAAATCCAACAATATAACATTTATTCTATCTACAATATTCTAACAATATGTGTGTGCGCGCGTGTGTTTTAGAACTTTTAAATTTTTGGATAAGGTTTTGTTTAAGTATATCTTTCTTATCAATATATGTTTTAACGTATGGATGGATGAACAATATATTCATAATACATGACTATATTATATTCTCAAATCTTATACGACATTATGTGTTTTAACAAATTTTTCTAAAACAAAAATCAAATATAAAATAAGATATTTTTTTATTAAAAACAAAAACAAAAACAAAAAAAGAAATCAAGAAATAAAAGCTCAAGTAATCACCTCCTAAACACTAAAAAAAACAGCAATATCGTGCGGAAACTAAATAGTAATTACACAAAGCATATAACTTTAGAATACAATACATATTTAAAATATAAAAAGTCCATTAACTGTTGAGTACAACATAAAAGAAATACAAAACGCAATTTTTTTTTACATAGCATGGCGTAAATTAGTTAAGTTACTTCTTCTGGTATAAAATATAATTTTTCTTAATGTATATTAAATACATATAATATATGAAAAATATAAATTATATTTATTTAATCGATAATATAATTTACAAAAATAAAAAATTACAGGAAAATTAAAAATTATTCATGTTTGGAAATATTAACGTTGCCCGTGGAACACGTTAAGGAGTAACGCGTGTTTGAAGTTTGAATAATGAGCTGCGCCTGCACATTTTCCAGTCGCAGCATGTCAGTGTTCAGAGTCAAAGTCCAACAAATTAAGCATCACGTAAACGGCAAAACAAAACAAGTCTATACATTTTCCCATAGAAAATCACCAGTTTGTTTAAACCTTTTTTTTTTTTTAAAACACGTTTTTGAAAAATAAAAAATAAATAGAGTACTTCTCATTAAAGTAAAACAAATTGTCTATTTTTTTCTTCAGAAAATTACTTTAAAAATAGAAAACATTTACTTTATTAAAAATAAACTTAAATAAATGGATCCAATATTGATGATATTGGCATGTGTGTGTCAGACGGAGAAAAATAAATAAAATAGAAAAATTATTAATACTAATCATATGTTTTTGTTTGATAAAAAATTAGAAGAAAAGTATGAAGAATAAATAAATTCATAAAAAAATTCTTGTTATTTTCTTCAATTTAATTTTTATTTTTTTTCTTAATTTTTGTACCTAACACTTAGTAATATTTTATTTAACTAATATCCTAAAATATTTTCTTTTATATTAATGTTTCCTAAAATTTAAAATTTATTTTTAAATATTTATTGAATTTAAAAAATAGGTTATATTAGTAGGTTGGTCTCATATAATTATGATTTTTTTTATTTAGATTCCTATACTTAATCATATATTAATTTTAAATTTATAATCAAATCCCATATTAATTTGTGGTGAATAATTTTATTAGACTTGATGGAATATTCAACACACATGTAGATTTAAGTATTATTTCATATTTATTCAAATAGTATTGATGCTACACATGAAATTATTTAATTTTTTTTATCCAACACACCTCAACATCCCTAAATCATTCCCATTCCATCTATTATCTATTTTCTGTATAGTAACCTAATCCTAAAATGTAAATTTCGTGTCTCTTAAACTATAATCCTATTTCTAATACATTATTAATTCTAAATTTATTTGTAATGTTGTTCCCACCTCTCTAATCACCTTTATAACAATTCATAGTTTAAAATTCAAATATGTATATATGATGAAATATTTTATCAAGTTTAACAAATTTCTCATGATAAATTAATATAAAGACCTAATTATAAATTTAAAAATAATATAGGATCCAATTTTTAAAAAATATAATATAGGGGCGTAATTAAAAAATTTGTAATAATATGGATAACTACAAACTAATTTAATTAAAAAAACGCAAGTTTTTTTCTTCAGAAAAAACGAATATATATATATATATATATATATGCGCGTTATTAGTGAATATATATCAAGAATGATCTTTTTCCTTTTTAATTACTAACATATAGCAAATATTTTAATCCATGAGAACCATTTAAGATCCCTTTTAAAAACAACAATTTAAAATCCTTACAAAAATATCTCATAATTATTGTTTCATTATGTGGTAAAATATTAATGCTTGACCTTTTAAATAGTTGGTACATATAATTTTAAAAAAATAAAATTTTATGTATACAATATAACTCTCTGAATTTAAAATTTTATAATAAACCGATCTCTTTAATATGCATTTGTAAACTCAATAATATCATAAACTTCATAAATTCAAGGACTAACAAAAAATTAAATTTATCATACAATTATTTAACAAATGTATGTATTTTTATACACACAAGTTATCAAAATAAATTGAACATATTTATCACTTATAAATTTGATTTTTTTTAATACTTTATATTTTTTTATTAACAATAATCATAAACATTCGATCTAAAACATGTATTTTTTCTCATAAATTAAGTCAAATTTTTTTATTCTTCACATTAAATAGTTATATGAGTGCAATAAAACAACATCTTTTGAATATAAATATGGTTATTTACCAATTACTGATTATATCTATTAATTAAACTAGAGTACATACTTTAGAAATGTGGTTATTTACCCATTACTGATTATACTGTACTATATTGGTGAAATATAAATATAAAATAAGATTATAAAATTATCTAATATTATAAACGTATTAGAAAAGAAAAAAAAAAGTTAGAACGTGTTACAAAAGGCAGTGTCATTACTTATTATCCATTTGTTCTTGACTTGACTTAGTGCAATTGGATGTCACATTGTCACGCAAGTCTTTGTTTGTGCAGTGAAAGACCTGCAATGTCAGTCAACTCCACTCCCAAACACTTTGTTCTTACTCTCTTTCCACCAACCTTCCTTCAACTCCAAACATATCCTAAATTTATTCTGTTGCAGACACTTCCCAACATTCTCTTCTTGTTCTATCCCCCATGTTGTTGTTTCTCTTCACCCTCAATCCAGTTCAAATAAAATACTCACTCACACACCCCAAATAGATACACATATATTCATATAATAGTGAAGCCTAATCACAGTTCAAAACTCAGTACCAGACACTGCTAAGAACATGGGCAGGTATGAGTATATCCCCACTTCTTTCCTCAGTATTTTGTTCATTTTTTGTTTCTGTCCCATGGTGTTGTCCCTGCTGTCTCAAAACCAAACAGAAACCATGATCAATCTCTCAAAGAACCTTCCTCCCCCTGTTCCATGGAATGCCTCATACCCACCATGTTCATGGATGGGAGTGGATTGTGACCCTACCAATTCTTCTGTAATAGGGATATCTTTAATTCGGTATTCACTGTCTGCTTCAGACTTTCTGCCACTTGTTTGCAAAATTCAAACTTTGGAGCATTTTGATGTCTCCAACAACCGTCTGAGCTCAGTCCCAGATGGTTTCATCACTGAGTGTGGAAAGATTAAGGGGTTAAAAAAGCTGAATTTCAGTGGAAACATGTTAGGGGGTGATTTACCATCTTTTCATGGTTTTGATGCATTGGAATCCCTTGATATGTCCTTCAATAATTTGGAAGGGAGTATTGGTATTCAGTTAGATGGATTGGTTAGCCTCAAAAGTTTGAATCTTACTTTCAATAACTTCAGTGGGTCTATTCCTACCAAACTAGGAAATTCCACGGTTTTGGAGCATCTTGTGCTTTCTGTCAATCACTTTGGTGGAAAAATCCCTGATGAATTATTGAGTTATGAAAACTTGACCGAGGTTGATTTTAGGGCAAATCTTCTCTCAGGGTCCATTCCTAGCAATATTGGGAAGCTTTCTAACCTGGAAAGTTTGGTTCTTTCCTCTAATAACCTCACTGGTGAAATTCCAGCTTCCCTTTTGAACCTCACAAAGCTTTCAAGATTTGCGGCAAATCAGAACAATTTCATAGGTCCTGTACCTCCTGGGATTACAAATCATCTCACGAGTTTGGATCTTAGTTTTAATAAATTGTCTGGACCCATTCCAGAAGACCTTTTATCCCCATCACAGTTGCAGGCTGTAGATTTGTCAAATAATATGTTAAATGGGTCGGTGCCTACAAAATTTTCTCCAAACTTGTTCAGGTTAAGGTTTGGGAGCAATCATCTGAGTGGAAACATTCCTCCAGGTGCTTTTGCAGCAGTTCCAAATTTGACATACTTGGAGCTGGATAACAATGACTTGACCGGAACCATACCGGCTGAATTGGATTCTTGCAGGAAATTGGCGTTGTTGAATTTAGCACAGAATCACTTGACTGGTGTATTGCCACCACTGCTTGGCAATCTTACCAATCTTCAAGTCTTGAGGCTTCAAATGAACGAGCTTAATGGTACAATCCCTATTGAAATTGGCCAACTTCATAAGTTGTCAATACTGAATTTGAGCTGGAATTCTCTGGGTGGATCAATTCCATCTGAGATTACAAATTTGAGCAATCTTAATTTCCTGAACATGCAAAGCAACAATCTGAGTGGTTCCATACCAACATCCATTGAAAACTTGAAACTTCTAATAGAACTCCAACTCGGGGAAAACCAGCTAAGTGGTGTGATACCAATCATGCCGCGGAGTCTGCAGGCATCACTGAATCTTAGTAGCAACCACCTTAGTGGTAATATTCCCAGCAGTTTTGATATTTTGGATGGCCTGGAAGTCTTGGATCTCTCAAATAACAAATTATCTGGTCCAATTCCCAAGGAACTAACTGGAATGTCAAGTTTGACACAATTGTTACTTGCCAACAATGCACTGCTGTCTGGTGAAATTCCAAAATTCAGTCAACATGTTGAAGTTGTATATTCTGGGACTGGTCTGATAAATAATACTTCACCTGACAACCCAATAGCCAACAGGCCCAACACTGTCTCTAAGAAGGGAATATCTGTCGCTGTGGCAGTTCTCATTGCAATCGTAGCGGCTATTGTTCTTGTTGGCCTTGTCACCCTGCTCGTTGTGTCAGTGTCACGACATTATTACAGGGTTAATGACGAGCATTTACCGTCAAGAGAAGATCATCAGCATCCTCAGGTCATCGAAAGCAAATTATTAACTCCTAATGGAATACACAGATCAAGCATTGACTTCTCCAAAGCCATGGAAGTTGTTGCTGAAGCATCAAATATTACTCTAAAAACAAGGTTTTCAACTTATTATAAGGCCATCATGCCGTCTGGATCAATGTATTTTGTCAAGAAACTGAATTGGTCTGACAAGATATTGTCAGTGGGAAGTCATGATAAATTTGTGAAAGAGCTAGAAGTCTTGGCAAAATTGAACAATTCAAATGTCATGACTCCTTTGGGCTATGTTCTGTCCACTGATACTGCTTATATACTATATGAATTCATGTCAAATGGTTCCCTCTTTGATGTTCTTCATGGAAGCATGGAAAACTCTTTAGATTGGGCTAGCAGATACAGTATAGCGGTTGGGGTGGCTCAAGGACTTTCTTTTCTTCACGGATTCACCTCTAGTCCAATACTACTCCTTGACCTGTCAAGTAAAAGTATTATGCTGAAGTCCCTTAAGGAGCCTCTAGTTGGGGACATCGAACACTACAAGGTGATTGATCCCTCAAAGAGTACAGGAAATTTTTCTGCAGTTGCTGGTTCAGTTGGTTATATTCCTCCAGGTAAAAAACTCTTCAACTTTTATATTTCTATTAGTTTTTCGTAGTTCATAGATTAACTTCATGTAACTACCACTAAACACTATATATATTGTAGGGGCAATGTGGATCAAATAGGTTTTGAATTCCACTAAGTGAACAATGTTTTATATATATTTTAAGCATAGTTGTCTCTATCTCATTTACTTGACATCAGTTATATATAATTATTTAATCACTGTTTCTGTTTTAGTTACAATTAACAAAGATAAACCTGACTAAATTCATGAAACACTTGAGAATATAACCTGAAAGTTGCATTTAACATTTTTGCTCATGCATACACTACCAGTGATTCAGAATTCGATGAGACTGCCAAGCTATTTTAGTGTGTGTATGGTTTCATGGTGAAAAGCATCAGAATTGATTTTTATCTCCTGTCCAATGTGATTTTATTAAAGATATAGATGTTTTGTTATTGTTAGGTAAAATTAATTTAGCCTCCAAACCTCAGTTTGACTAGAAGTTATAAAAAGTAACTTTTGTATTGGGTTGAAAAATCTGCATTGAGTTTTACATCAAACTTGCCTTCAGGATCAAAACATCCAAACATATAACTTCACTCTAAAACCAGTTTTTCAAAATTAATTTTGCAATCGCTCATCCAAACACAGACTTTGTATTTCATAGCTCTTAACCTACTTTGTTTGTTGGTTGGCAGAGTATGCATACACAATGACAGTAACAATGGCTGGGAATGTGTACAGCTTTGGTGTCATTCTGCTTGAACTGCTGACAGGAAAACCTGCAGTGACAGAGGGAACGGAATTGGTCAAGTGGGTTGTGCGTAATTCAACAAACCAGGATTACATTCTTGATTTTAATGTCAGTAGAACATCACAAGCAGTCAGAAACCAGATGCTTGCAATTCTCGAGATTGCTCGTGTTTGTGTTAGTACATCCCCAGAATCAAGACCAAAGATGAAGAGTGTTCTACGAATGCTCTTAAATGCTAGATGAAGTCGGATTTTTCAAGGTTGCACTGCATATTTAAGGAATTTTTTGTTTTGTTTTGGGTAATGCTTTAATTCTAGAAAATATGAAAGGTAGAATTAATGATAGGATTGGATTTGCTCAATACTTCTATGGTGTGTCAACAGTGTACAGTAAATCAGTTTACTAGTGGTAGACATATAGCTCACAGATATAATAATGGATGGATGTCTTATTCTTATGAATGCAGAGTTAGTAGACTTATAGTTCAAGGTTTAATGTTCCCATTTTAACTTATTTTAGATTAATAAACTTTATTTTTTATGCACAAGAAGACTAAATGACAGCTATGTCTTAAGTTTTAAATAAGAAAATCTAAATCCGTTGCCCCCATAATATGATTCCCAATAATTTTTATTTTATTCGCATTGTATTTTTATAAATTGGCAATGACTCCTACCTGATCATTTTTAACTGGATTTTCTATTGTATACCAAAGAAATGTTAGTAATGTAATATTTTTTTATCACTCGTTTAAGTATATTCTTTATTATTTGTTGAAAGTAATAGGAAATTGTAAAATTAAATGAGTTTCACTTCTCATTTAATGAGATTCCATTATGATTTCATTGTTTTCTAATAAAGAGCTTTGTTTATGATAATGTATGAAAAGTTTTAATTACACTCTATAGAACCATGGGACCTTACTTTATCACATTAGAACGCACCAGAAAAGGTTGATTGATCAGCAGACTGTTCAAACATTAGAGCAACAAGCATGGTTACATAAGGGGGGAAAAAACATAGCAGCAGATGCTTTATGGGTATCCTTTTTCATGGCTTCGTCTAAATTAAGCCAAATTTTTAGTTTATAAGAGAACTTAATGAAGCTGTAGCTGCTGATGCTCAGCTAAAGGAAGAACTATGATTATGTGATAATAGCAACCATTGGATCCTTATTGTGACCAGTTTTGATGTATTGGAAGAACCGGTTTGTAATACCACAATATAGGGCCTTGATTCAACAAATTGTTGGTGAAAATCATACATCACCGGTGTGAGGACATTCAGAAATATCTGGAACTAATTCTTCATTGGCCTGCTATGAGAGTGGACATAAGAAAATTAGTGCAACAGATCTTATATGCCGAGAGGCTAAACGTATAGCACTCTTCCTGTAGGGCTCTAACAACCTTTACCTACTCCACATCAGATTTGCAAAGATGTTGCCATGGACTTTATAGCAAGGTTACCATTGGCTTTAGGTTATATTGTTAATTTGTTGTTTTAGTGGCGGTCAATAGGTTGCCAAAGTATGCACATTTTGTTGCACTGAAGTCAGATTATACTAGCAAGCACATTGCAAAAGTGTTCATGACTTATATTGTCAAGTTGCACGGGCTACCTAAATCGATAGTCTCTGACAGGCTCAAGGTCTTCACAGGCAAATTTTGGCAGAAGATCAAATTATTGTACTCTGTCTAGTTCTTCCTACCATCCATGAGCAGATGATTATGCTGAAACTCTCAACAGATGCCTTGAAATGTATATTTGGAATTTTACATTGGTTTATGGCAGATACCCTCCAACCTTAATCAAGTATATAGTAGCTGGAGAGGACCTTACAACTTTAATCAGTGCAACAAACCTTACAACAAAGAGATTTGCTACTCAACAAAGGATAAAATCCCTAGCAGATAAAAAAGAGAAAACATGTTAATCTCATAGTGGATGATATGGTGAGAGTTAAATTTCAGCTATATAGGAAACAGTGAATATCACTGAGAAAGAATCAAAAGTGAGGCATGAGATGCCTTGAACCATTTCCTATAATGGAGGAAATTGGAAATGTGACCTATAAAGTTACCATTGCCAGCTACAGCCAAAATTAATCCCATACTTCACGCTAAACTCAAGTATAATTTTTTTATATTGTCAACTAATAAAAATTACCTGCAGTATCTTCTAAGGTAATTATTGTGAAAGTAAATAAATTTATCATATATAATAATTATCACATATAATAATATATGTCACCGCCAAGTGGGTGAAGATTAATTAGATTTAAAGGTAAATATCTTATTTCGTCCTTGAATTTGTAAAACATTGACATTTGGATCCTCCAAAGATGAAAAAATAATATTTTGTTCTTGAATTTTCAAAAAGTGTCACAAATTCATCCCATTGTCAATTTTCTTCTTTAACCCAAATGACTAATCCTATATGTTATTGTTTGGATCTGTCTTCTTTGTTGTTCCTTTTCAAGTCGTCCTTGTGCTGCTCATTCAAAACGACGACGTCAATTGTGATTCAATTTTAAAAATCATGAAAACAATATTGTTTTCGAAGGGACAGCTTGAAAAAGGACAACAAAGAAGTTAAGTTGGTTATTACTTGACCTATTTGTCATCCTTAATTTTACTGTGTTGTTAATGCGAAAGGATAAATTTGGCACCAAAATTTTGATAGATTAATTTTTCAATTTGAAGAATTATAGATATTTTCTTTATGACAATCAACAAACAATTAATGTCAAATAAATCCTTAAATAATTTTATTTTATGTCATTTACATCTCTAAATGTAAGAACTTACTATCAAAATAGTCCATGATTATCAGCTAAACCCAATCCCTACACCACCAAACAACTTACACTCTCATTTCATACTATCTAACCACTTAGTGACCACCTCTAAAGTGACCATAAACAAATCACCATAACACAAAAAAAGAAAAACAAAATATTTTATATTGTCACTATTCATTGGTTGTTATAAAAAAATTATTTACAATTCTTCAAATTAACAAATTAGTGTGTCAAAATTTTGATAACAAGTTATTTCTTCCCTTTCAACAACACAACAAAAATGTCATGTCATAGCAGAATTAGATGTTTGGGTTAACGGAAAAAATTGATAATGTTTTTCATATTTTTTGAAAATTCAAATACAAAATTTTATTTTTTTCATCTTTTAAGAAGTGAAGTGTTAATGGCTTATAAATGTAATGATTAAATTGGATATTTAATATATGCCGCTGTGAAGATTAGATTTTGCCGTTCTAAAATCTAATATCTCATAGTCGCTCGTAAAAGTGACAAGTGACAACAAAACCCCACTCTACCAGTCCCCCTATCTTAAGAAAACTAAGCATAATCCATTTTCCCAACATCGCATATTGCACGACACGAGCGTTGAGACAGTAACCACGATGTCCAAACTATAGACAAGATGAAAACGTTGGAAATGAGTCTATTAGCAGGTGCTTACGTTCAACCCCGCTTCCCTTGTAACTACAACCCAACGCTTTCCGCATCTTGCAGAACCCAAAAGACAGCAACTTCACTAACCGTAACAACTCCCAAGAAAACAGAAAAGGCGTTATTCACTGAGTCATTCGATCAAACACGTGACGCGCAACCTCTCCCCGAAAAGAAGAAGAGGGTGTTCTTCTTAGACGTTAACCCGCTCTGTTACGAAGGAAGCAAACCCAGCTTGCACTCTCTCGGGCGGTGGCTCTCTCTGTTTCTCGAGCAAGTCAGCCATACCGACCCTGTCATTGCTGTAATGTCCCAACTCTACTCATTTTTCAAAAGATGACATTTAGATGCAAATGCTTACTTTTGGTACTGTGTTCTCTGATAAGAATTAGACTTCAACCTACCCTTTAATGCAAACTTTTTTATATAGATTATCGATGCAAAATTCAATTTGTAATTTTTTTTTTCATATAGAGGACAGACATTCCCCGCTGTTGATAATCCTGCTCAAGCTGGATAAGACTACTGCGACCAGCCAAACTCTCTTATTCCAATTGTAATATGAGAACATAAATTAGTCTCTGAATTGATGTTAGTTCCCTATAAATTATGGATGAGGTCCCTGGACGTAGAGGACAAGTTTATGGAAATTTAACTTAAGCTTGATGCACTTTCTTCAAATATGCGCTTTTTTGGTATAATTTCTCTGTGTCATAAAGTTAAAGGACATTTTATCGATGAAATATATATGTAAAATTTGATCTTGATATATGTAATTTCCATCATTTAGTGACTACGAACCATTTACTGCTGCATGGGCATTTCTTCTTCTGAATTCTCGTTAATACTTTTCTTCTATCAAAAGAAGAAACAAAAAAAAAAAATATATGATTAGGTCTTATATTTCCTTCTCCGTTATCTCTGCTTTTATTTCTTTCATGTTCTTTGTATCTTTTTTTTTCTTTCCATTTCTCTCTTTCTTAGGCATTGAAATGATTGAGCAGGTTATTGATGGAGAAAGGGGTAGTGAGCATCGCAGAAAGTTGCTACCTTCATATAAAGCACATAGGAGAAAATTCACGAGACACATATCATCTTTGCAAAGATTTTCAAGTGGCCATGTTGGGAGGTCCCTCCAAGTTATCAATGATGTTCTCGGAAAATGCAATGTGCCAGTGAGTTGTTCTGTATCATTGCTATTATTCCATTTTCCTTCTAATTTTTTGGCATATTTGCATATAATTTTTTTTCCTGATGAGTAATATTATTCATTTCTTAAATATATTGTTCCTTTCCTGAAACTTACATCAAAAAATTAAATGCTTGCTTGGATGCCTACCAGTTCAAAATTTGCTATTCCTCCAAACCACAAACATATTCTGGAACTACAAGAGTTAAGAGTAACAGAAAAGTTATCTTTTATTTTCCCATGATTCTATTTGTGAGGGTTTCTAAACAAACAGTTGATGTCTTTACCAAAATTTATATAAAAAAGTGTGGCATTACATCCTGGTTTTATAGTGATTGTCACAAATATGGTTTGATTTCAATCTACAACGTACCACCGATTTCTGGGTATGTAGATGGGTTTGCAAAACAGAAGTCTAGTGAAGCCATCAAAATTAGAAACATAAACATACACAAGCTACATATTTGGATGGTACTTGACAGGGAAATTGTTTAATCTTGCAATTTTTGTTATTCAAATATTGCAAGATTATAATTACAGGTAAGTAACAATATGGAGACTAGCAAATTAATGATACCATTCCTTTTCTTCTCAAGCATTCTTTAAGTTTTTGTTTATCAATCATTTTAGTAGAATATGCACATTATCATTCTCATAAATTTAATCAAAAGTGAAGTCAGTTTATTTTTATTCAATCATATTATTCATTAGTGACAAGATGAAACCATATAGGTTATAAAAGTTGATGGCCATGAAGCTGATGATGTTGTTGCTACTCTTGCTGGACAAGTTCTCAATAAAGGGTTTCGAGTGGTTATTGCCTCCCCTGATAAGGATTTTAAGCAACTAATATCTGATGATGTGCAAATAGTTATGCCTTTGCCAGAGTTACAAAGGTGGTCCTTCTACACCTTGAGACACTACAGGGATCAGTACAATTGTGACCCAGAATCTGATCTGAGCCTTAGTGAGTGTAACATAAACTACCGATTATTTATGTTTGATATGTCCATCCTTTACATTTTATCATGAATATACATTTTCAATATGTAAAAAATTGTGAGGCTAAGCCAATTTATATATTTTCTGTTATAAATATAACTGAAAGTCATTGGCACAAGTGGTTTGGTACTTGTGTCCCTTAATCAAGAATTGGGATTTGATTCCTGGCTTGGGAATGTAGTCGCAACTAGTTGTATCACTTTACTTCCAAATGGGCCAATCTAGTGGAAGGGGGGGATTAGTTGGTGTCAAATAAGAAGCCCCAAAGACTTCTTGTTTGTACAGAAAAAAAAAACTATTATAAAAAAAAATATTTTAATTCTTTTGAATAAGCTTTATGTTACAAATTATGTTGATTAGATACATCTTAATGGGCTTTTCACTAACTAAATCTTAAGTATGCTGATCTAATAGAACCATGTGGCATGAAGAACTGCGGTTGCAGAGATAAAATACAACGTAGTGAATTTTTTCTTACACTGTTTAAAAATTGTGTTATTACTTAATGGCTAAATGGTAATGTCATTATGACTAACATTTCGATATATGTATGCTGTGATTGTGTAGGATGTATTGTAGGTGATGAAGTTGACGGTGTTCCTGGTATCCAACATCTGGTCCCTAGTTTTGGTCGGAAGACTGCTCTAAAACTTATTAAAAAGCATGGTTCATTGGAAACTTTATTAAATGCAGCTGCAATAAGGACTGTAGGCAGACCATATGCGCAGGATGCCCTTAAAAACCATGCTGATTACCTACGGAGAAATTATGAAGTTCTTGCCTTGAAAAGGTGTGTTGATGTTTCTTTCTAAAACACTCTTTATGCTAATAAATTATTAATCGGTGCTGGTATGCTGTGTTTCTTCCCATCTTCAACTATTCTGTTTCTTTAATAACTATGGATCACAATTTCTGACAGGGATGTAAATGTCCAACTTATTGAGGAGTGGTTGATTAAGAGAGACAATCGCAATGATAAAATTGCACTATCTGCCTTCTTTAAATATTTAGAAGAAAGTAAGGAGCTCACTAACAGTGGCAGGCCTAGCTTTTATAATGGTTAAATCCATACAGGTAACTGCTAAAAAATATATTTTTATCAGATTCACTTGCTTCCTTTGGGCAGAGAAGTCTGCAAATCACCGGAAATATTAACCTATGATGTTGTCACTAATATAAAATCAGAGCTCCAGGAACTATGGTTGTCCCTATACTATTCATTATACAACAAGAAAGTTTTATCCCACTATTCATTATAAGCATAGATTATTCTGTTTACTTTTCTATTCATATATGAATGAATGATCACTATTCATATTAATCCCATTGTTAATAAAATGATACTAACTTTACGTTTTACCTTCTTTATGATGCTGAAACTTTTTAGATATACAGTTTTACATGTGAATTTGCATTCTAGGGATGCTGTTGGTATCATGTTTGGTCACTATGACATGGAAGCTTGCTCCAGCTGTGTCATCCGCATTCACACAGTGCAATTAGAATCTTTCCAACCACCACCTTCACACAATATCTAGGTGTTACTCTGAGGAACTAGCATGCCTAAAATTTGTAGTTCCTAGTTATGTGACTTTGATAACTTGGTACAATTTTGAAGATTTATGTGCGATAACCCTACACGTGATTAAAAAATTCATGGTCCAAACCTTTTCAGCAAACTTGATTGGGTCAACCAGTTGCTAACATTATTTCCAAGATAATTTTGAGGCAATGAATGAAACTTGCGAAGGGATATAATTGAGAGATTCAGTATAAAGCAAGCTCAAGGACCGTTAGATGAAGGAAGGCCTCCCATGTGGCCAATTGGATGATTGCTGAATACCAGATTCATGTGGTTGTGATTATTTTTGAAAAATAAAATAAAAAATTACTTTTATAGTTCTCTTGTGATGTTAAATATATACTTGTTTTTCAAAATAAGCTAATTTAAGCATGCTTTTATTTGAAAATAAGCTACTAAGACCGTGTCATTCTTTCTTTTTTTTCAGGGACTAAAAGTGAAAACTCAAAATAATCTAGAGACAAAAAATAGTTAACTTATAAAGAATAATCTATTTTAAAATATCATGTCAAAGTAATAAAAACTATCTTCTCCGTATCACCAATTTTATTGACTTTTTCATAAATAATGCAAATAATAGTTTATAGTTTTAGAAGAAGAAAAAATTATTTTCTACCATTTATATTAACCTACTCATTTATTTTATTTTAAATTTTTTATTTTTTAAATATACTTCTTATTTTTAATTTTAATTTGATTAACAACTAACAACTAGTTAAAATAATCGATCATCTCATCACTTTTTTTTTTATCTTGGTTCATATATTTGATATTCTTAGATTATTATTTTATTTTTATTTTTAAATTAAATTTTAATATTTTTAAAAGAAATTATAAATAGTTAAAAATAGTTTATATCTTGTATCACAATATAAATCATTTACCATAAATCTAAAATATAATTTACATGTTAAAAATATCTGTTTATTATGAATTTAATTATAATATAATTTATATATTAAAAATACTTATTTATATTAGATGTCATTGATTTGAGTAACGTGCTGAACCTGGATCCTTCCATCAAGATTTTGCATCTAAGCATTGTGAATGAAAACAAAATATGATTAAAATTAAAAAAAAAACATAAATTTACATTAATTAAAAATGAAAAAAAATAAAAATCGAACTAAATTTATATTTAAGACTAATAAGTTTGTGTTCAAATTGTAAACGATTCTTTAACCATTCAGCCGACTAAACAAAACAATTTGTTCTTCAAACATGAATTGAAGCTCAAGCTAAAATAACTTTCTCTCTACCCCATTGAAAAATGCTTTGGTTTGGTGCTCTTGCTTTTCTTTGTTACGTTTCTGTTTTTCAATAATAACCACCGGAAATCTTTTTCGCTATTGTCATTTTCTTAGCATCGTCAAAATGATTCTTTTTTCACCACCTACGTCATTGCTTAAATCATTTCACTCATTAATGTTCCACTTTTGGGTCTCCATTGTGGACCCTTAAACAAGCTATGCTTTTCTTCTATGTGTTTTTTTTATTTTTTTTATTTTAACCACTCAAGAGGAAAATGCTACGTAACTTTTTAAACACTTACGCGTATAGAATTCTTAATTTTTTTATTATAGAATTAACACCTTTTTTTTTCTTCTAAAAAGCAGTTTCATTAACTTGGTTTGTTTTTCTATAGAGATACATTACATGTATATTTCAAAGAGACAATCTGAGTTAGATAAAATTATCTATAAACCACAAAAAAAAATTCCAAGTATTTAGTGCAGTTGTATTCCAGGATTCTAACATTATCTATATATTATATAAATTGATAACTATATTATATATAAAATATTTTATATAATTCATAATTCAGCATATTTTAAACATCGGAGTATTTTTTTTGTATTGATGGCACTTCTATTTTTCAGAGGATTAAAATAAATTTCTTTTACTGGAAAAAAATTATTTTGAATTTTTTTTATAGAATGTTTGGTTCTTATATTTTACTTATTTAGCTAGATTTTCCATAAAATATTATCATTATGCAGTCATATATATATTGGTATTGCTAGGTTTGCTCATTTTTTCACGTAACTGAATTTTGACACGTAAGAACATTCATTTATATTTATATTTTAAAAAATATCTTCAAATGAAAAAGAATGTTATATTTGCGAATTTTTATTCTACTTAAAAATGTATTCAACTTATTAAATGAGATATTTACCGAAAATTATTTATAGTTTAATTATTAAAAATAGTTATATTATATCCCAATGTTTTTTTTCTTGAATAAAACATTTTTTCATAAATTATTATGAATAAATTTAAATAATTTAATATTATCTACAATTATATAAAAACTGTCCAGCAATTGAATAGGTATCGCTATTTTAAGTCAACTTTTTTACATCATATACTTTCTCACTGCATTTTATGTTTTATTTTATTAAAATATATTGGATGTTTTGTTCCCTGAGTGTGCTTTGCATGGGTTAGTGTTCTAGTTTAACATAATTAGTTGATACTGATAACTTTTTTATGTACATTGTACTGTGTTCATGCTAACACTAACATATATATTAAAATAATGATTAATGGGATAAAGAGAAAGAGGTAGGAATCTACGTTGCAACAACTATGCGGCCATCTTATCTCCATGCACGTACGGGAAACCATTATTTTAGTTTATGTCTGCGGTTCCTTGGTTCAGTGCAATGGCTGTGTACATGAAAAGGAGCAATATGAACCCACTTGGATATATATATGCTGTGGGGCAGCTTCGTTGACATTTTTTTTATCAAATTAATCAAGGATATTCTTTGGTTAGAGTTAAAAAATAATTTGTGTAGGAAATAATTCTTTTCGATATTGAGAAGTATATAAAGGTTTGATTTGTCTAAATATATAATATTCTTTTATGTTCACATGTTTGGAATTTAAACCTTTAATTGATTACATATTTAAGGAATTCGATTATGGTCAATTGTTCAGTGTAATGTTTGTGTTACCTGTTTCTTTTTATAGATTTTCTTTTTGTTTTTGTCGATGATTAATTTTTAATATATAAAAACTAATTTTTTATCGATAAATATTAATTATTAATATTATTAGTTTTTTTTAAGGATTCTTGAGAATATATATTACTTAGAAGGCTTTCAAGATCAAGTACAAATGAGAGTTGAGCAAGATTATTACATGTTTCTAACATTTGCTTCTTCGGATTCTTCCTTACTTTATTGGAGAGTTGAGCAAACTTGAAATCTATAATTGTGAGTTTGCTCAACTTTTATTTTTAATCGGCGAGTTTGCTCAACTTAAGACTGGTTTTGAGGTACTCCGAAAGTGGTGATTGATCTTCCAATTGAGAAAAAAAATTGGCAGTATGAAAAAGTAAGTTGTACCATGATTTAGCCAATTTATCCACGAATTTGAAATCATCCCATCACTTAATCGTGCAATGCTGGAAGGAACTAAAGAAGCCTAAGGAAGAGTTAGAGAGATAAAGGGTAAATTAAAAACTTATATAATTTTTTTTATGAAATTCAAGATATTAATTGTATTTTTTAATACTTATGTCAGAACCTTAAATGCGATATAAAATAGAACGAATGATTTAATTTTATTTTTTTTATAATCTATTGACATTGTTTTAGCTTAATATTTTATAGGATAAATAATTATTTTAGTTCTTAAATATATAAATTAATGCCAATTTAGTATTTGAAAGAACTAAAATTTGATTTAGTTTAAAGTGTAAAAAGTGAGTTAAGTTTCAAGAGATTATTTTATCATTAAATTGTAATGTTCAATGACTTATTTAATATTGAGTTTTATTTTTAAGAATCAATTAGACATTAAGTTATGTAATTATCATATTTTTTACATATTCATGGACTAAATTAAAATTATTTTTTCATTTAGAGATTAAATTATCAATGGATTATATAGGGCCTAAAATAATTATTTTCCCATCTTTTATAATATAAGGTAAGAAATTTTTTGTGCACTTTTTTCGCCTAAATAAGGGCACCTTAAACAATTCCTTTTAAGTTATTTTATTAAATCATATTAACTAATGAGATATTTATTAGAAAATTAATTTTAAACATTTATTATTAGATATTAGGGGAAAAATAATAAATTTTAATGGTATCATTAGTGAATATTTGATTTCATACATTCATTAATTAGTTATTGTACATTAATTTATTATATGATATATAAAATAATACTTTTTATATAATAAATTGTTTCTGCTTAGTATGTATAAAAGAAAAAGTATTATTATATATCATAAAATAAATTCAATCAAGGAATTATTATTTTTTAATAAAAATAAAGGCTATAACACTTTTAGTCCTTTATACTTAATTGAGACTTTTTTTTCAATTTTTTTTTTTACAAAATTCTTTTGAGTTGTCTTTTGCATTGTATTTTTTTTTACTAAAATATTCTTAATTACTTTACAATAAATGTTATATACTAAAAATATAAATGTATTATCTTTCTTATAAAGATTGAATGAGAAGACTAACACACATTAATTAACTAACTGAGAAAGTAATTAAGTAAAAATAGAGATATTATGAGTCCCAATAATTTTAATAGTGACTTTAACAAAATAATACAAATTATTAACAAATTTAATGTTATTAACTATATTAACTAACTTTCTTAAAAGTGTAGATTAGTTTAAAATAATCTTATATGGAGGGATGAATGGAATATTAAGTTTGATCCTTTATGTCTTACAAGTTACAAAGTTCAATTAACTCCTTCATGTTTTTAGAGTTAAAATAATCATTCCAAAACAATGATCATTTTTATGTGGGACACAATTTTGAACTAAATTTTGACTAATTCAAGATATTAAACTTGTTCTACCGATCATTTACATGAAAATTATAAAACTCAATTAATGTTTAAATCAAAAAGGGTCAAACATATATAATAAAAATCTTGTAAAAAAATGAGTCACACAAGTAACTAGAAAAAAAAATTAATATTTTTTAAAAAAAATTTGGTGCTCAATGAATTCATTTTTCACGCAATTTATATTATGTTTATCATTTTTTTTTATTCAAACATTAGTTGATTCTATTGTTTTCATATACATGAGTTTAATAGAATAAATTTCACGTCTCCAATCAGTCACAATAAGGTTTAAAATCATATTCTAAAATTGAAAACAATCATTATTTCAAAAATATCATTTTAATTAACTCACTTAAAAAAACTAAATTGAACTTTTTAGAACGTAAATGACTAAATTGAATATAATCTAAAACATAAAGGATTAAAAATGTATTTTAGTCAAAATAAAATATATTTTTAAGAAATTAAAACTATTGTTATTTAAATAATAATTATAATCTATGTCCAACGTATATATAAAAAAAATTGAACAATTGTATTCGTACCCATTTTTTAAACATGTGTTACTTCACCATAAATGTAGACTGACCATAAACAACATTTGTTACACGAAAAAGAGAAATAAATAAAAGATAAATATAAGTTAATTAAATGACTAAATGATGAAGAGAAAGAGAGGAAAAGGTAAGTTGTGAAAAAAACTTTACAAAAATATTATGAATAAGATTTTTTTTTTTACAAGAGGAAACAAAAGAAAAAAAACTAGTTACAAAGGAAAGAGACACCTACAACATGTGCTAACAATTAAGAATCTACGCCACTTGATACTTTATCAAATATCAAGTAACACTAATGGTTCATGCATTAGTTCTCGGACCCATCTTTGTCAAGTAATCTGCAAAATATGCATAATTTCCCTCTCGTCATGTATGGAACAATTGACAGTCCCACTGGACAGTCGTGAAATTTAAAAGAATTAATAATAATTGCCTGCATCGATCCATATTGGTGGTAAATAGAGATATCCTCCTTTATAAGCTTTATTGCTAAGTAGTAAATCACATGGTGAAAGCTTGTGTCCCAACATATCTTCAACTATGAGACAAGGCTAAGACTTAAGAACAAAGAATATTAGATTATATATATGCCCACATTACCAAATAAGCCTTTTAAGAAAACCCATGCATGAATATCCATGACCAAACCTTGAAATGTTGCATATTGCATTTCTATCCATATTCATTCAAGACCGCAAAAATTAATTAATCCCCTTATGCTTCTTCCACAAATTTCACGCGGGAGTTGGGACAATGGTTATGCTTGCCCAGGAATCAACCTATGCATAGGCAATGGAAACATTATTCATGCAAGCTCGCACCTCTCGGAGGCATTATATGTGCATTGTTTCACTTTTTTGTTGCTGTCAAAACCAGTTTGTTCTTAGAGCACCAAATGTGCCATTAAGTAATAGGAATCATGTTATCAAGCTTAATGATATCAAGTAAACTTAATAGGAATCATTTTGATTTTCTAGCTAGATATTTACAATATAATTAATAAACTGTTCTTTTAATTCAGATTCCTGGTGATGGACGTGTTAGTTCAATGATATCAAGTGTAATCTTACATTTAAAAAAATACATTTAGGGTATGTTTAATGTAAGTTTTTTACATAAGTTTCTTAATCATCTTTTTATGATTCTCATAACACTTTTTGTGATCCTTACATACATTGTCATGTCACTCTTAAGAAACTTATACAAAATTTTACTTCAATACTAAGAAATCACAATAAACTTTCAAAAATTCACACGTTTATATTTTTTTATTATAACTTAATTATTATTTAAATAAAATAATTAATTCATTTTTTTAGTTTTTATGTATAAAAATAATAAGTATGACTAATTGAAGAAACTTCTAATGCTTCCTATAAGCTTAAATAATTTTTCAATTTGTATAAATACTAATATTTTATTTTGCTTAAATGATTTTTGAAGGGAAAAAAAAATCCCAGAAGCTTCTATAGTGTCTCCCCACCCCACCTCACCCCATCCTCAAACTTCTAGTGTCATCCCACCCCATCATCTCTTCCGTCTTCACTCTCCTCAAACTTCTCATCGAGTCAGCCCACCCCGTCTTCCAACACCATTGTGTCCCCTCATCGCGCCATCACCCAACTCGACGCCAATCACACACAACACCACCCACCTCCCCGCCACCTAACCCACGATCTCGGTATGCACAATCCACGATGTTCAAAATTGGTCACAATAATGTTATTGGAGTCATGATCACTATTCTGTTCGTACTTTTTAATTTGATTTGTATTTTATTATGAGTTGAGATTGTATTGAGTAATTTGATTTATTTGGAAAAAATGCATTTTTTTTTGTGAAAATTCTTCTCAGTGTTTGCTTCATCTTTTTAATCACGTACTATTTATCTTCTTCCTTTGCTTCACCACTTTGGTGTTCTTGTGATTGGAGAATATAAATTCTATGAAAATAATAATTTTTTATTGATAAGAAACGATTTCTTAACTAAAGAATGCACGGTATGCTAAAGAAGAAATTGATTTTGTCATATCATTTTGTTCTAACAACAAAAAACTCAATACAAATTGTTTCTTAGTCTAAAAAACCCACGAAACACCCCTTATTGAAGATGTTGTTAGTCTGTCATCTATGTAAATATACTTTTATTATATATTCTTGAATTATTTAAAAAATACATAATTATAAATATTTGATACTTATATATTTATCTCCATCCCGAATATCATTCATCATTTACCTGCTATTTGTATAGACTAGCTTCTTTGTCTTGAGAAATTTTATAATTATTCCTAATATATGTAAACTCTAAGCTAATTTAACCTATGATTAACCTAATTTAAAAATATACTCGGCCTAGTAATAGAGAATTGGATAAATATACAATTTTTCTTAAAAAAGTCTCTTCTAAAAATATATTCTAATTTTAATAATTCAAATGGCCTAATTAAATTGGAAATTAAATTATATGGGGGGCATGAAAAAATGTGTAGGAGGAATCTTTTCTCCCACGTGTAGAAACGAAAGAGAATCATCCATGTAGTGTGGGGCCTTTGTCATCTTATCTATCTTTTTCATCGCATTTCATTGTCAAAGTCCATAACAATTATTCATTAAATTATATAAATATAAGGAAGAATCACTGAACTGAAACAAAAGAATCAAACGGTTCTGATTATGGATGCAAAGGCTGATTAGAAACTTTACCATCAGATTGGTGGGGTCCTTATTTGAGTGAACAAAATTGACCTACAAATGAAGGGTCATAATTGTGGGGTTGACCCAAACTATAATCATGGTGCTGCTACTGTGTTCAGCACTAGATATACATACTTACACAGAATGCCCTATATAAGCATTTGCTTGAAAACCCTGGTCTTCTTTCTCATGCCTCTTTTATTGTGTTTTTTTTTTCTTTCTTTTTTCTCTCTCTCTCTCTCTGTGAAATGGAGCCGTTTGCTTAGAGCTGCTTCTTCTGATCTTTGAATCTGTAAGTGCTTTCATCCCCTTATCTGATTTTATTCTGTGAATTTGTGTTGCTACTTGCATGTTTCAGGGCCTCTCCAGAAAGCATACTTTTTTTTTTTAAAAAAAAAATGTTATCTTTTGATGGGTCATCTCTGAAAAGGGTTTTTGTTTCTTGGGCCAAATTTGATTTTGCATGTTTTTTTTATGAGATCAATTTTACAATTTTGGGTGGTTAGAACAAAGGGTTGAACAACATATACTTAGAGGGGAAAATTTTGAATTTGGGGAGAAGGAATTTGAAGTAATTTTTATTTATTTATTTATGTATTTATTTTTTATATTTGGGGCTTTTTAAAACATGATGTGCAGCTTCACCTGGGAGTAAAGGGTGTGAAGGTTGAAGGGATTTTCTTTATTCTGATTGTGTGGTATGATGTACATATCTACTTAGAGGGGAAAATTTTGAATTTGGGTCTTGAATATACGCTGAAGAAAAAATTGTCTGCTCTTGAGATTGCTGTGTTGGTATTGACTTAATTAAAGCCTTAGCCTTTAGTAGGTAATTACCCACGTCAAAAGTTGATTTAACTAAAGTATAAGATATTTTGTTTCATGGATTTGATTCCAGTAGTCAATCGTAATTTCAACTGGCATGGGATATTTGTATTCTTATGTACATCTATGTTGAATGGCATATTTCTTCTAATTGGGGATCATGCTTAATTTTTCTTTTATTTACCCCCTTTTGTCTCCCCCCTTTCCATCCATATTTTCCCTGACCACACTTTTATTATTTCTACTTGGAACTTTGGGACATAAGCTAATGCAACATGGTTTTTGTAAATTATTTATACGATATTGATGCCTTTGTGAATGATCTGTTTGGTGTTTTGGCAAGTTTTCTGTTGGCTTAACCTGGGCTTGCAAAAGCTTCGTTTTTTGATTAAGCCCAATGATGTTGTACTTTGATTTTCAGTGTTGTTGGGATAAGGCTTTGTTGTTGTTGTATTTTGTACTATATCATCATGTTCCTTAACTATTTGCCTTTGATTTTCAGTGATCTAGATATCTAGATACAGAATTGGAAATGGATTCAAATGGGAGCCTACGTGCTAACACCTGGGCAAGGTCGTCGTCCTTGACCTCTCCTGCAAGTGGTTTATCCTCAGATCCTCTTTCTTTCCCAGGTTTTGGTTTGCAGCATAATCAACAAAAATGGGATGTTCCCTCAAATTCAGATTTTGGAATCAGGGCTGAAGCACCTTTCAAAGAATTCAATCAGCCCTCTCAAACCCAGTCTCCGCTTCCTTGCAACTCAAACAATGAGATTGAAATCCCTGGTCAAGAAAACTGTCATCTGAGTGAATCATCACAAACCAATACACTCCAAGATTGGGACCCCAGTGTGATGTTGAATAACCTATCTTTCTTGGAAGAAAAGATTCATCAGCTCCAGGATCTAGTGCATTTGATTGCTCGTCAAAAAGGCATTGGACAACCTAATGAACTTGTAACTCAGGAACAGCAGCTCGTTACAACTGATCTCACATCAATCATTATTCAATTGATCTCTACCGCAGGTAGTCTCCTCCCTTCTGCTAGGCATAACCTTGTAAACACTAGTTCATTGGTTGGACAGATTGACCAGCTTCGTGGGACGACCATTCCTCCTGGGACCGGTGCAAGTAACGGCTGTATTCAACCACAGAATAATGGTGGAAAAATATTGTCTGATCAGTCCATGCAGACTGATCTACCTAATAGTGGTGAAATGGAGCAAAAGTACAATATGGTAGAACATGACTTGAAAGATGAAGAAGATGTAGAGGATGGAGAAAACCTTGCCCCTGGTTCATATGAGATTCTACAATTAGAAAAAGAAGAAATCCTTGCTCCTCATACCCATTTCTGTACAATTTGTGGGAAGGGGTTCAAGAGAGATGCAAATCTTCGAATGCACATGCGAGGCCATGGTGACGAGTACAAAACCCCAGCAGCGCTTGCCAAACCGCACAAAGAATCTGCATCACCAAAGCCTATCAAGAGGTATTCCTGCCCCTATCCTGGCTGCAAGCGCAACAAGGATCACAAGAAGTTCCAGCCTCTGAAGACGATCTTATGTGTCAAAAACCATTACAAAAGGACGCATTGTGACAAGAGTTACACTTGCAGTAGGTGCAACACCAAGAAGTTCTCAGTCATGGCTGATCTAAAAACTCATGAAAAACACTGTGGTAAGGATAAATGGCTCTGTTCGTGTGGCACAACATTTTCTAGGAAAGACAAGCTTTTTGGGCACATTGCTCTTTTCCAAGGGCATGCACCAGCCATTCCTTTGGATGACACTAAAGGGGCAGGGGTAGCTGAGGCACCCATTCATGATAGCAAAGAGAACAACAGTAAGGTGCAGAGCATGAACTTCACTTTTGGATCAAATCCTTCAAATGCAAATGAAGTTCCAAATGCCATGGATGTAAAAGGCGATAGCGATGATCCTATCAATTATTTCTCATCATTGAACTTTGAAGCCAACTTTGGTGAGTTTAATGAATTCACCAGACCTCTATTTGATGACCCAGAAGGTTCGTTCTCTTTTGTCATGCCTGGATCTTTCAAATCTGGAGGAGAATCTAGTTCTGACAATCTTTTATAACAATGGTACTACCATTGGTTCTGTAATAACTTAATATCTATGTTTCTCTTAATTGTGAAGATATAACTTTCGGGTTTGTGTTAAATTTGTAAAGCCGGTTTAATTTCATGACCATGCAAATCCTTAAGAAGGATGTTAGATTTTCTTGATGATTTTATAAATTATAAATTGCGCGTCTCGGTTATTCAGCTACCTTTTACTGGGTTGTCAAAAGGACGAGCATATGCTTGATCTTTTTTAACAAACAGCTTTTATATCGGTTGTTCTCTTGTTCAAACGCCACAACTACTCCTTAGAGGCCAATAAGAATCAGAATTGCCCGAGATGAGTAAGAGTTACAAGAAAATTCTAACTGCAATTTGCGATCTTCTCTTGATCTAAAGATCTAAACATCATAATTTAAATAATAAGGAAGTTGCAAAATAAAATAATAACTTGAATTTAGTTATAAAAATATCATCAAATAATATAAAAAATTATCATATAATCATATAATTTTTATAATATTTTTGGATTTCTTTTAGCCATGTATCCTATCATCACAGATACAGAGAACTTAAGCCATTTTAGGGGCATAAACAAAAAGGCGCGTTTCTAGTCACTCAAAGTTCTAGCCAAATAAGGAACGAACTTTCCAAATAGATGTACGTACTTCGCAATCGAGGAAGCATTCAAAATCATATATCAGACACCTTGCTCCACTTAACACAAATATTTATTTATTTTTTCATTGCAACAATAAAACAAATAACAAGGAGATGAATGCCAACATCACTATGCAAACCTTTTTGTAAATCATACCTTAGGACGAAAAGGATTAAATGCATTGCGTGTGAACATTTACAAAGGATCCAAAAATCCAAAAACTAAATTAAGGAATAAAAAATAAGAAATAAGAATTCTAAAGAAACAAAGTACTAATTAAAACTAAAACACGTATAAATAAATAAAAAAAATACATAAATCTCTACCTTGAAATAACCTTATTTTGGCTAGCTAAACAATCACCATGGGGTTTTGGTACTCACTAGAAGCAAGAATAAGTTTAGGTCATCAACATAAGACCTGAACAATTAATGTACATTCAACCTTAAGATTATTGTCTACAACATAAGTAAATATGGCAATCAATATGAACAAACCAAATATAAAAAAATATCATACACCACTTACCTATCAGAATATAACTGAATAACTTTCATCTTAGTTCTAATCTCATTCCTTTTGTATTCTCTTTATGTTTCAACACTATAGGTATATTACCAGGGTTAGATACAGTGCCTCGTATTTTTGTGGTTGAACTATGGCTAAAATCTTTTATTTGAAAGGGATTTGAGGATTTTGATTTGATTATCTGTGTACTTTCCACAAACCATCCAATTTTCTGAAGTACAAAAGACAGACACAGTAAATTAAAACAATTGGGTATAACATGTTTCTTGCGTATGAGAGGGTTCTTGTTCTTGGGAATGGTTCTTTAGAGATATTTTATTTGTGTGGGAGAATCAGACTAAGGGCTCTATTTTTGTCTTATCATATGTGAGTCATGCATCTATATATTACTAGGACTTCTCAACATTTCATGTTTGGTTTCAGTTCCTTTCTTTGGATGAATAGGTTTTTTTTTTAATTGTTAGGCTTCCCTTCATAATTGACTTGTCCTGTCTGAGGAAGGACTCCCTTATTAGATTGCTTGTCTACTGTGTTGTAGATATGTCACAAAGGTTAAATGCATTGCTTGCATTTTAGGTGCTAAACCCTAAGTCATGAAGTATGAATGTCTTCTGTTTAGAATATAGAATCAAGATTGTTTTTTTTTTTTTTTTTTTTATTTCACTTTTCCCTTGGTCAGAAATTTGATACCACGAAACAGTGAATTATCTTTCAACCTGGATGCAAACACTTATTTCACATTATTAATAATTATGTGTGTGATCTGTATACTTATTTTGTGTGCTTTTTTTTTTTGTTGTTTTCTTCAAGTGCTTAATCTCTAGATGTGCCTGTTGTGTTGGGGGCAATGTACGGGTCAACACTTGAGTAAAATGCAAATATGTGGTTGGTATGCACTTTTGAAGTAACAAATGGGTGCTACATGCTAAGAGAAGGAAACAATTCCTATCAGTTAACCAAGAGCTGGGCATGATATCTGTTGCCATGGACATAGACCTTTCACACTCCCTTTCGATACAAGTTCTCATGACTCAATAAATTCAATTTTGTATTTACAATTTTTTTGGAGTAAAGTACCAAATTAGTCTCTCACTTTTGGAGGCGGTGTCAATTTGATCCCTGAGATTTAAAAAATGTCAAAATGATCCTCGATTTTACATTCTGTTTGTCACGTTAGTCTCTGCTGTTAGTAGTCTCTTAACACCGTTAGTAAATATGTGATGTAGCATGTTAAGTGCCACTTGGACACACACGTGGAACTTCCACATCAGTTTCTTCTACTTGCTACGTAAGGAAGGACTAAATTGACATTAAAGAAACTAAAATGACATAATTTAGTTGATCATGTTTTTTTCCAAAATGTTAAAACCCTAACGGCTACTTTATCATAATGGAAGTTTGTAAACTAAAACAAACATAGGAAAAATAAAGTTACAAATCATGAATGCAAGTTTGTCAAGTAAGAATAACGCCTCAACAAATCAACCCATTCACCCAAAGCCCCTCTCATTCATTATTGGAACACACGCATCTCAAACAGAGAACACTTCCTTCTCTCAAAAGCTTCACATCTCACACTACACCACTACGTTATTCTCAGTAACCTCTTAAACCAAAATCCCAAACCCTTCACTCTCAAAAACTACTCCAACAGTTTAAACGCAAACAACAACGCGTTTGAATGATATAGTGTTGGTTCATCTACGCTGGTTCAACACGAGAAGACCAAATGCAGTGAAAAACAAAACCCTTATCTCTACTGGAAAGCACTGATTGCGTCAATCAATAGTGAAGGATGACGATGATCGACGTGGAACACACAAAAGCACTGATTGCGTCAATGAACAGTGAAGAATGACGAAGAACGACAACCACCACCACCACTGAGAGAGCGATGATCGATGTGGACCTAGCATAGGAACACTATCCTTCAACCATAGGAGGGAGAAAATGGTGAGAGGAAATTCATCACGTTTTCAATTAAACTAAAAACTATTAGGGATCAATTTGACACTATATACAAAAATTGACTCTTCATTTTCCAATATAACATTTAAAATTATGTCATATTAGTCCCTATGACATGGTTATTTCCCAATTACACTTATTTTGATATTTTTTTTAATTTCAGGGACCAAATTGACAGCTCCTACAAAAGTGAGGAACTAATTTAGTACTTTACTCAAAATCTTCTTGTATATAATTTCAAAAATTGAGTAAATTATATTAACCATTTATGAGATTTCGCAAAATTACACAAACTCTTTATGTTTCTTTTTACTCCTATATATATATATATATATATATGTATCAATTTCCGTGAAAATAAATCAATAAATAAATAAATAATTGTTTCTATTTTTTTCATGATACATAGGAGAGTGCAAGATCCAACCAAACACGTAGGCTTTATAAATATCTTGTATACACAGTGGCATTTAAGCATTATTAGAATTTGTTTACAAGAATAATGTAAGTGTAATTATGAAAAATCTTATTTACTTATTTAAATTTATTATATAAACATGTTTGTTTGGGAAAGCTTGGGCAATTGCTTAAGATATATCCATAAGCTGGTTTAAGCTTATTTTTATTAAACTCTTCACATGACGTACGAAAACATAAATACTTCTATAAAAAAACAGTTTGATTCTGCCGATTCTTCGATTATAAAAGCAATTTTATATTTACTAACACTATTTTATATGTTATAATTATAAATTAATTATCATTATGATGACATTTAATGAGAAAACACTGAAAAAAATATTTTACACTAGATAAATTCATGAAATTTTATTTTGATGTAGTATAGCGATCGATACTATTCACAATCCCTGTTGTGAGGAGGGTTTTTAAGACGTTGCTACCAGCTGGCTAAAATCTAATTGATTAATATTTATAGGTAATGTTTGCAATAAAAAAAAGTTTAAGGCATTGCAACCAGCAAATGAGAATACTGTGGTCAATCAAAACTGTTCAGCTGGCTCAACTGAACTGTTTTTGCCACTGGCTCAGAGTCCATATTGAGAGTTGTGAAGTAGAATTAGCTTCAAACCGCTTGCAACTCCCTTTGATGGCTTCCTTAAACGACAAAATTTCTCCCTTAAGACTACGTCGTCTTGGCAAGACCAAGTCTGTCCTCGAGGAATGCTTTTGTCCCACAAGAACCTCTCAGAGAATGGATTCACTAGACTCTCACGAAACTCTTGCACTGGTTCACATAGCAACCCCTGAAGCAGTCACAGAAAGAGTAATGTCAAAAGTTTAAAATATTGAGTCGAGTGGAGGAAGAATGCTAGGAACACACTTTTTAGCATACTCCTTCAAACACACTCTCTTAAACTGATTAAAATTTATTAAAAACTGCAAAATCAAAGAGAGTCGTTAAATATTAAATATGATGTGAGACCACCAAATTTTATCATTTTTAATAAATTCCAGCTAATGAAAGTGTTTGAAGGAGTGTGGTAGAGTGTGTGTTCCTAGCATTTCTCGAGTAGAGTAATAGGAAAGGAGCATGTTATATAGATAACTCGATACCTCTGCCATGCATTTGATTTTCAATGTGACATCCTCACTAAGCAGGATAAGTTGTCCATCATTTTGGTTTCTTCTGTATAGAAGAGCAAAGTCAAGGATGTGATCTTCTACTGTTGGTGAAGCAATTTCCATGGAGAACTTCTGGGTTGAAAGAGAAGTCCAACTCTCTTCACTAAACTGAGTCAGAGGAGAAGCAGGTGGGGTTGGAGCAATTAGCCTTCCCTCATCCACTGAGCTCTGGATATGAATCCACCAGTTTGACTTCACCATACATTCTTCAATCCATTCCAATGCCAAAGAAGACTCTGAAATTCTTCTGAAAATTGTGAACTGTTGCTTCATACGGTCCAGTTCCCTTATGACTGACATTGCATAGTGATAACTGGGTTTGTTAGAAACAACAACACTTCATTTGAAATAGTAAAGAACAAGGCACATAATGTTTTTAAAACACATTACCCAATCTTGGAATGATTAACCGAGTCCCCTTGAGACCTTGTAAAAGCTGCAGAGCTTTCCTTGATTCCTTGTTCACAAGAGATGTAGTATCCACAATCATGTCCCAGCTTCTCTTCTTTGGCACCCCACTAATATCCTGCAAATGAAAAAAATGTAACCATACACTAAACAATGTATTGAACCATTCTCAATAAATATGAATGCATGATATTATACTATGTCAACTTACAGAAGGGTTAAAACGCTGGTCTAAAATTTGTCCACAATTACTAAAATGAAGGCTTTTGGAAGCAGAAACAGGACAACAAGTGCCTGATCTCCTCTTGTCTCCCGAGTTCCTCAGTGATTGGAAGGGTATCCTTTCCACTCGGTCCTTCAAATCTTGCTCCTGTGCAAACTTGATATGGCTGCTGAAAGGATTTCTTTGCAATTTTTGATCCTGGACTCCTTTTAGAGTTTGATTCTCTTCGTTTGAGGTGGGGATTATGTTTTCATCTGGATATAAGTTGGGACAAAAATTATCCTTCTTTTTCAAAAGCTGCAATCGAAGGGTATTTGGACTGAAGTTTTCCTTATCTGGAGTGAAGATCTCTTCTTCCTCTTCTTCCCCATCCAAATCAGAGAGAAGATCCTTTGAGATTGTTTTGTTTATGACATCCTTCTGATTCATTCTGCGTAAAGAGGGGCCTATGCTTTCATTTGGATACATGTCAGGATTAAATGTACCCTTTGAAAGGGGTGACCTTTGTGATTTGGAATGTTTAATTTCTTCTACCTTGCCTTTCTTTTTCAGAAGCCGCAAATGAAGGGTATTTGGACTGAAGTTTTCCTTATCTGGAGTGAAGATTTCTTCTTCCTCTTCCCCCTCCAAATCAGAGAATAGATCCCTTGAAATTGTTCTATTTATGCTATCCTTCTGGTTTATGTTGCATAAAGTGGAGCCTATGTTTTCATTTGGATACATGTCAGGATTAAACGTACCCTTTGAAAGGGGTGATCTTCGTGACTTGGAACGTTTAATTTCTTCTACCTTACCCTTCTTTTTCAGAAGCCGCAATTGAAGGGCATTTGGATTTAAGTTTTCCTCCTCAGGAATGAAGATTTCTTTTTCCTTTACTTCCCCATCCAAAACAGAGAAAAGATCCTTCTTGTTCATGTTGCATAAAGTGGGATCTATGCTTTCATTTGGATAGATATCACAATTAAATGTATCCCTTAAAATGTGTCGTGACCTTTGTGACTTGGAATGTTTAATTCCTTCTATTTTACCCTTCTTTAAAAATCGCAAGTGGAGAGTATTAGGACTGATGTTTTCTTTATCTGGAGTGTAGATTTCTTCGTCGTCTTCTTCTACTTCCCCATCCAGAACAGAGGAAAGATTCTTTGAGATTGTTCTGTTTCTGATATCCTTCTCATTGCTCATTGCAACTTCAACATTGGCTGCATTCTTCAGTATGCTCTTGCTAGTTCGAACCTGAGGAGCACTAGTAGCTTTACCTCTTCTTGACCAAATATTTGTTGAAGTTTTCTCCATTGCTTTTATGCAGCTTTCAAGATTTTCCATATCAGAGTGCTGGGTCTGGTCCTCATTCATAATATTCAAAACTACTTCTTGTGGCATTGACAAATTGACTGATTCTATCTGATGCGGTGTGGGGGAGATGCTATATGCGTGCTTGTTTCTAACATCTTGAACTATTTCATTGAGTGAGTGCCATTGGTCATGACAAAATTTATCATTCAGCAGCTGTGACAGTGATCTATACATATGTTGCTTTCCTTCATCAGATAGAGAATCCATAGCAACTTTCTCAACAATTTTGATTTGTTCAACTTTGGTTCCAGGCATAACTTCCTCAACTGGCAGAAATACATCCTCAGAATTGAAATTTCCAGCTCCAGCAATAAAAGCATCTGTAACACTTCCGTCATCTCTGAGGGTACATTCGGATTCAGATTCATTAGTTGTTATTACATCTTCAGCGGCATGAAGAGATTCTGGTACTGTAAAAATATCTATAATGCTTTCATCATCTTCAGATTCACATTCAGTTTCTTCAGGCATTATTACCGCTTCAGGTGCACTTTTCTCACCAAGAGATGATGGAGCTGTATTTACAGGCAAGCTAGAATAATGCTTTTCAAACAAATTCTCATGACCAGATGGCAATGGAGAAGTAAATATGTCAGGTGGAGTATGGAACTGCAGCATTTTGGTCTCCAAAACAGCTTCCACAGCTGGCAAACATGAAGTATCAGACAAATTTTCTGTCAGTGTGTCATCACATTCCACAAGTGATTCCACATAAGTTGGTGATAGAACCTGGCTCACAGAGTCACACAAATTGTTTTCACCATCAGATATCGTAGGCAAATATGATGTTTCAGTTCCAAAAGGGTCACTTGGGATTTCAATTGCTTCCTCTTTTGATGGGCTCTTCCTTTCTTCCTCACAACATAAAGAAATCATGTCTTCCAACATCCAAGGTTCCAAGGGAATTTCCTCTTTCACAGTTAGTTCCACATTCTCATCTAGGAATAAAGAACTGATATCCTCAACAATTGAATCCATTGATTCAATTTCTTCCATTTCAGCAGGACAGCAGCTCAAGTTCTGCAGGTCCCAAAAACATATTATAATTACAACAGAAAACAGAAAAAGCAAGCCTGGTACATGGATCAATCAACACGGCAAATTTTTAAAAATATAACACAAGACTTAACTAATATTAAAACATATAAAATTAGTATAAATTAATATGAATCAAAAAAGAGAACTGATTTTTGTTAGGTGATCACGCGAATAATTAGAAAAATAATATAATATTATAATATTTTTTTAATCATTGTAATATGCTCATTTGCACTTGTATAAAATTTAAAAAAATTTTAAAAAAATGTGTAAAAAAACTATAAAATGAAGCTAGACATAAATACATGCCCACACCTTTTGTGGTATCTTTTCTATGAGCACTAAAAGTACTCCATTCAAACAGCCAGAAAATAATGTCTAATCTCTTTTAGACGTGGAAATCAACAAAGTGAGTTTTACTTCTTGCAATAAAACTTTCTATGAAAATTACAACTCAAATCATTCAAAACAAAACAAACTATTTTAATCCTATAATTAATTTTATCTAATAATGGTAATACACTCAAAATAAATAAAACATCTTGTGTGGTATTCACTTTTATAAACACTAAAAGTATTACCTAGTTCATGGTTAAAAGACTAATGTTTAACTGTGATGTAGAGATCAACAAAGTAGATTTTATCTTTGTTGATTTTACCTTTCTTTAATAAAGTATTTTTCATGGACACGACTAATAATCAAATCCTGTACACTAACACATGTTCAAGAGACTCAACTATCTATCAACTATGTTGAGCTTGTTTGTACCTAGTGCACTAACTAATTTTGAAATGTGAATGCTTCCTTGCTCGATTCATTTTATTTATGAACCTCAAATAATGTTCTCATCCTATTCAATTACCAAAACTCCCAAACAAAACATTTAATTCAAAGTAAATTAATTAAAGAAAAAAGAATCAAGAACAATCTCCGCAAACATAGCGAATGAAATCGTATTCGTACCTGCATTTCTTCCTCCTCTTCTTTTTCTTCTTCCTCCTCTTCCGCAACCGAATCCAATTGCGCCACAAACGGGTTCTCCAAATCATACGCGCGACTAACCGGAATCCAGTGCAGCCGATAAACCCTACTCGAAACCCCGACCCTCAGCGTTTCACCTTCCTTCATCTCCACGCTCACCATCGGTTCGATCCTCCTCCCGGACACCCACGTTCCGTGCACTGCCACGTCATCAACATTCAAGAAAACCTCATAAAAACTCGAGCCTTTTTTCAATCGACAAATGTTAGTTTGTTAGAAATCATGGCTTTAAATTGTGATCGAGTTTACGTTTGCGACGAGTAAGAAAACCTTTACATTACAGGCAACTGCAGAAAGATTTGTTGATGCAGTCACAATTAGGGTTGCGGATAGATATTCAAAATCATGGTTAGAATGTTAGTTTTCGTTAGCAGAGAGACGATCAAAAACCAAAAAGAAAAGAAGAAAAAAGAGTGATTGAATACCGGAAGATAAGTCGAGGAGGGAGAAGGTTCTGGAAGAGGGATTGGAGCGGATCTGGAGGTGGAAGCGGCTGATGCTGGGGTGCGTCAGCATGAGGTCGCAGTCGGGGTGACGACCCACGAGAAGCACGTTCACGTGATCGGCACTTGACTGCTTCTGATCGGTGGGCTTGTTGACGATGAAGATGTTTTTGAGGACCGTGTTGTTCTTCAGCACCGTTAGAACTGGGATTTCGCCCTCTTTTTCTTCTTCTGCCTTGGATTGATTCTCTAAACCCATCGTCGAAGCGAACGGTGTTTTCCTTCTTTCTTGGTTTTGTGAGGAGTGTGGTTCAGTTTGAAGGAGTGAAGGAGAGAGTGAGGTTCTTAAGAAATGAGAGGGAGAGAGAGTTTGAATTATTGGAAAACGGTGACCGTTTTGCTACGAATGAATTATTGGCAACGGCTATTTCTGGCTGGGTTTTTAATTGAGTTTTAATGCCGATTTGTTTCTTTTATTAATTTTAAATGTGTGGTTTTACTCAACCTGGATTCTATGTATGCACACAATTTGTATGTGTAGAGGTTTCAATTTATGTTAATTTATTTTTAATTTTTTATACAATTATTTCTTTTTTTATCAAATAATTAATTAAAAATATTTTCATGTAATTTTTAAAATAGTCATTATAAAAGTTACCAAATTCATGGTATACAATAATTCTTCGTTTTATGTTTTTGTTAGAAGAATTTATATTATCAATATGTATTACAATATGCATTGTTTATGGTATATATTTTCCTTTGCTGCTCATGTTATATATTATTTATTCATAATTTAACAATTTAATAATATGTAACAAATTTTTTTTACACGAATATAGTATAAAATCATGTGTTTTTATGTTAGTGGTTAAAATGTTAGTTTATCTATAAAAAAATTAAATATTTTTTTAGATCAACATAACATTGATGTGAAGTTTTTGTCATTAATGATTAATTTTTACCCGCAAACTTAACTAATCCCCAATTTAATTAGATATTTATCATTCTTAAATTACATTTCTTCTATCCATAACTTGAAATCGTGTGTAAGGAGATTGAACCCAATTGTTGGTAATTAAATCTCTTTGAAACATCTCTTAAAAAAAGAGTCTATAGGGTCTTTTAATTTATTAGGTCACAGACTAATTTTACTCACATTAATTCAAGAAAATTTTGTACAGAATAAATTAAATATAAGGTATCATGCTAAATAATCATTCTTTTATATATGAATGTTACATAATCTTACATCAATGGTATGGGTTAAAACAATGTCTTTGAAAAATTAATTAAAAAATAAAAATAATTATATTTTATTAATTTGTGTCAATTCACATCTAGAATGATTACTAATATATTCTATCTTAATTATTTATTAATTTTGAATTTATTAATGAATATTCTTTAAACACTTACTAGTAAAAGTATTTAGTTATGCACCATTCAATTTTGAAGATGTAGATGCCTTGTCGAAGTACAAAATTGAAGTCTGACTTATAAAAGTTATATTTGAGTTGAAAACCATTCTAAAACATACAAATAATCGATGGATTCTATCATGCGAAATTGAAACAACTTTTGCATTATAAGAAAGTTCATTTTAATCTATTATGTCAATTTATTTTAAAATCAATGGCTATCATTTTTTGTTTTTTTGCTTTTTTTTTATTCTACTTTTATGATTTTACCCTCTTCTTCTCTCTTTCTCTCTCCCTCTTTTCTTCTTCCCCTCTACTTCTTCGTCGTAATTCCACCTTCTTTACCTTTACCGTAGGTGTTATCTCTCTCCCTCCTAGCCTCTTACTGCATCTTCTCAATCGCAGGTGTTCTTTCACACCGATCTGGTTACGTGATTGTGTCGATGTTGAAGTTGAAAACTACACCCTCACCAAGTCAAATAATCTAGTTCTAAACGTCGATGGTGTAATCGAAAGTAACAGAGGGGAAAGAAAGAAAGGAAAAGAGAGAACGAGAGGTGGACGGAGAAGGAGAGGAGAAGAACTAAAGAGAAGGGAAAGAAAGAAAAGAGAAAAGTCAGAAAGGATACATTTGGAGAAGTAGGAAAAAGAAAAGAAAAGAAACAAAAAAGAGAAAATTTTGAGACATTGATTTAGAATTAAATAAACCTAATGGTTGTAGAACGGCCGTGGATAACTTTCGCACGGTGCAAAAATATATTTACTTTCGCACCCTAAACTCTGTTCAGATAACCTCTCCAAACATTCTCCACAACTTCCCAACAATTGTACAACGTTGATAAATTATAACTTTTTTTAGTATACGTGACAACAAGAACTAAACCTAAGACGTTATAAAAACTCCCTAAACTCTCCATCACTAGGGACCAACCGTACTGAGTTGAAAGATATAGCTAGAGCAAGATTAAATAGCCAAAAATAAGGACTGGCTGGATATGTTATTTACTATAGCTCAATTTTGAGTATTTTCTTTTTAATAGTTTGTCGTGTACAAAGAAAAGGAATTGGTTGGGAAACATTCTTGAGTGTTTTCTATGTCCTAAATCAACAGGACTCTTGGAATAATTAGACTATCGGGGTTCAGTGTCATTCAAGCCTGCAAATCTTGGTCCCATAATTTGAAGATTCATACAGTCACATTTTGTCAATGATCAATCATACAATCTAATTAGCACTTTGTTAAATTCTCAGTTCCTTCAGTAAAAGGAGAGAAAAAATTCCCGTTAATAGTGTACACAGACATAACTGGAAATAACAAGTACTAAATCTGAAAATTATAAATAAAAAAAAGGAAAAACAAAATTCATTTGTAAAACATATGATTACATTACCATTGACATGAACTCCTTCAGAGTTTAATCCATCAAAATCCCACAACAAAACAACTAATCCTGCTTATTACGAGCAGCCCTTGCACGATGTCTCAGTTCGGCTCTTTTCCACCTAACAATCATGTAACATAAGGAGAAGAGTGTATTGATCTGCATATAGAGAAAGATACTTCAAGTCAATATTCGATATGGAAAAAATGCTAGCACTGAAAAGGTTATGTGAAAGAAAGTACTAACCAAGATTATCATAGAAATAACAAGAAGTGGTCCAGACCAAAGAACAGACATAAATAGTCCCCTTGGATCAAAGTAATTCTGACTAGAGAAGCTTTTCCAGTTTTTACCCAAAAATCTGTTCAGACTCTCCGCAAAATATACACCAGCCACTGCATCAAAACAATTTGCAGTAAGACAAGCTTCAAGAATTGTTTAATTTAATAAAGAGATAAAACAACCAAGTCTTTTCCCACTAGGGAGATTGACTAAAAATGATGCCAAGTGCAAACAATGTCATAGTGTTTTATTGTGACAACAAAGAGAAAATTTAATAGACTAGAAGCTCAAAAATACCTGCAAGACTGCAAGCATACAAGGAGATGGAAAATATTAATAAAAGTTAAAATACATTCCTAGTAGGGATTGCAAAGTTCAAACAACACAAAAATTTGAAGTCATGTAACATGGATAAAAGTGAAAGATTGATGATGTTAAAATGAAAAACTAGTTACAGAAAAATGCACTGGTTATCGACAAAATTCAATGACTACTGGTCACAGTCTGACAGATAAATATAACCATTATCGGGCATCTACCAGTAACAAACATTTTAAACTTTAACAGCTGGCCTTTGAGATGGTAAAGTGCACATGTGCATCATTTAAGGGTGATGCAACTTTTCTGTTTTACGAAAGATGAATTCAGCAAACATAAGACTCAGGCAGAGAATCCCATATCCATATTTGCCAGTCACACTAGACAAAGCCAGAAACTTGCTAACACAATATCAGTCTAGTGAAATTACGTGAACAACTCTTATGACCACAAATACAGTCCATGGTCCTCACCCTCTCAAAGCACCTCAAAGATGTCAGGTCAATTCATTAATATATAGAAGACCCATGTATGTGATATATCACAGTATTGACTCCCACATGTAATCTTGAAGAATCTTCAACATTTTACATATAAATTCTAGACCTTAAGTTTTAACCTCAGATACATCCCTTGTGCTATTAATTATAACTCCAGGGAATGGCTAGATCCAATTGTACCCTTATCTCAATTAATAACTTAAGCTCAAATATCAAAGATTGCTACTTGTGGTGAAATTGTCAAGCGTGTGAAATGATCTTGTTAGACCACATTAGTCTGTGTGTTAAGTCCCCAATTCATAATCTCAACTGCCAAGTACATCCTCAAGAATATTAGCCTTAACTT